>NC_057803.1:650054669-650325189 GCF_018294505.1 Triticum aestivum | reverse complement strand
CATAGCACGCGCGCCCTTCTTCCCCGCTCCCCCGCTTCGTCTTGCCTTCTCTCCTTCCTACCTCCGCCGTTGAGCAAGAGCATTCCACACCACGGCGATGAGCTCCTCCTCCGCCGCGGCTCCCGCCGTGCGCTCTAGCGTATGGGACGGCTCGGAGGTAGAAGAGGAACACATCGAGTTCCTCCGCCGGACACGCCGTCTCCCCAGCACGGACCTCGTGCGCGCCCGCGCCGCGCCGGAGGGAGAGATCCGGCCGGCGCCGGAGGAGGGCGAGCGGGTCATCTTCCGCTCGCACCTCATGCGCGGCCTGGGGCTGCCGGCGAGCGGTTTCTTCCGCTCGTTCTTGGAGTTCCACAACCTTCAACCGCACCACCTCACTTTGAATACGGTGGTGTTGCTCTCCGCCTTCGCCACTCTGTGCGAAGGTTTCCTCGGCGTTCTCCCCACCATCGAGCTGTGGGGAGAATTCTTCTCCTCTAAGATCGGCACGCACATCGCCGGCGTGCCGGCTCAGTGCGGCGCCTTCATCGCAATGCGGCGCTCGACGGCCGACAAACCCTTTCCTCCCATCATGCTGATCAAGTCGGTGAAGATGTGGCAGCGCTCATATTTCTATGTGAAGAACCTCGCCTCCGACGGCGACTGGGTCAACCTGCCGCCTTAAAGCGCCGTCCCCCTAACTGGGAGGCTTCCCAGCTGGTCTCACCGAGTCAAGACGCTGACTCCCGCCGGAGCCGCCGCCGTAGCGAGACTCCGGGTCTTGACGCAGTCGGAGGGTCTCGTCGGGGCCGACTTGCTGGACGCCTTCGTGGCGCGCCGAGTTCTCCCGCTCCAAGGTCGGCCTCACCTGATCTGTCAGATGAGCGGCCGCCGAGACCCGAGTCGGATGTGCACCAAGGAGATGCCCCGCATGGAGGTGGCAAACATGGTGAATTGTATCGCGAATTGCGAGTTCGGGGAGGACTCGCAGTTCGGCAAGGAGCCGTACTCGCGCGACAACCCCCCACCAGTGGTAAGTCGCGTCCCTCTATTGTTTTGTCTTCTTTGCGGCCGACTCCGGCTTCTGACTCTTGTCGGTTTCTTCTAAGCTAGAATCCCCTTATGCAGCCTGCAGCCGGCGCCACGAGACAGCCCCGCGAGTATGTCCCTGATCGTGCGGACAACAACATCGACGACCCCGACTTGGGGGCGGCGGTGATGGAAGCCGACGCCGAAGGCGGGGGAGGAGGAGCAGAAGGCGACTTCAGGCCCTCGGCCACCTTCGCCGACTGGCCTGACGACGACACCGAAGGCGAAGTCGCTCTGTGCCACCAGCTGAGGATCGGCCCGTCGGGCGCCGGCTCCTCCGCCGGCCCGGCCGGCCAAGGCGGCGCAAAGAGGCGTCACACCGGGCCGGGTGCGCCCGGCGGCAAATTGAAGAAGTTCAAGGGGCGGCCGTCGTGATCAGACGGGAGGAGGCGGCCGCGAAGGCCAACCGCTTCCGAAGGGAAGTGAGAAGGCCGCCGCTAGTCTCTGCGTAAGTCTTTATGCTTTTTTATTTTCCTTCGTTGAATCTTGTCCGAGTCTTCTTTATACTCCCTCCATTCTTCTTCAGGGCCCCTCTTTCCCTTGAGAGAGTCGCCGTCCCCTCTGTCATGGGGTCGGCAGAGACGTCCGCCAATACTCGGCGGGCCGACCCCGCCGCCGACCTCCGGGAGGCGACGGAGCGAAATGCGCGGGAGAAGCGTGAGGAGGAGGAGGCCGAACGCCTGGAGAAGGTGGAGGCCGACAAGGCGGCCGCCTCCGCCCAGAAGAAGCCGGAGGAAGCCGAAGCCACCCTTGCGGCGAGACGGCGTGCCAAGGAGGCCGCGTGTCGCCGATCGGCGATGCTCGTCCCCCCACTGTCGTCCGCACCGCCGCCACCAGAGTTCACGGGCAGACCAGAGAGGCCGACACCGAGAACCCCGTCGTGGAGAAGGAGAGCGGCGAGGCCTCCATGTCGGACACTCTCGTGCCGCCACCGCCGCCTCCACCGCCGTCTGGGAGACCGCACGGCAAACAGCCGACGGGTCCATCGGTGCCGCCGGTCACGGACGAGGACGAGGCGCGGCTGCTTCTCCATGTTGCCTCGCTGGTGCGCCGCTGTCTTGAGAGGGCGACCTCGGCGCCGCGGCCTCGGGAGACCGGCACCTCCAGCTCGGCAACCTTAGACGCCGAGGCCACAAGCGCCGCGCCCACCGGGTGGGTGCGCGGAGGCGGCACCGGGCCGCTGAATCAAGCGCTTCTGGACGTTCAGGCGAAGCTGTGCGCTAAAGGCGACGCCATTCAAACTTGCACCAAGGCGCATCTGGCAGCGCGGACGGCCGTCCGAGTATGTTTCCTTCTTTCTTTTTGATTCTTGTTTTTCTCCGTGGGGGCGTGCCAGCGCACCCACTGGGTGTAGTCCCCGAGTTCCGGGCCGGCTGCTGAGCAGGCGGTTCGGAACCCCCTCTGGCGAGTTCCAAATACTAACTTTGTCTTCAATGACTTATTGCAGGAGTATCACAACCTCCGCGCCACTGCTTTCAACCGCAATGTTGAGGAGTTGAGCAAGTGGGCTGCCGACTTGTTGGAAAGCCGGAGTAAGTTCTTCTTCTTCGCGGGGGCGCGCTGGCGCAGCCGCGGGCTGTAGTCCCCGAGATTCAGGCCGACTGCTGAGCAGTCGGGCCGGATCTTCCCGGCGATCTTCTTTGCTGACGACTTACTTGTCTCTTCTTTCGTTCTTCAGAAGCCAACGCCGCTCTTCAGGAGCAGTTGGGCGAGGCCAATACCGCCTGGCGTGCCAAGGAGGAGGAGTGTGGCAAGCTCGCCACGGAGCGCGACCTGCTGGCTACGCAGCTGGCCGAGCAGAAGGAGCTGCTCAAGAAGGCGCAGGACGAGGCCGAGAAGAAGGAGGCTGCTCTCCTGGCCGAGTTTGAGAGCGAGCGCTCCTCCTGGACTGACAGGGACGCGATGCTGACCTCCGGCTTCCACGAGATCGAGGATATCGTTGATGGTAAGTTTCTTTTGTTTCTTCGGGCTTCCGACTATGTGTCAGGCCAACTTCTGATTTTTCGACTTGCTTCTTTTTGGTCTTGGCAGACTTCTTCCCTGGTCACTCGCAGGCAGTCCCTCTGGCCATCGAGGCTGCTCGTGAGGCGCGAAGGGCAGGTGGTGAGGTGATCGCCGCCAATGCCCCTAGAACCATCGATGAGCAGCTCCTGAGCATTGAAGCCCGTCTTCGTCCGGCCCACCGACAGATGCGCCGGCTTCAGCGTGCCGGCGCCCAGGCGGTTGCCGCGTTGTGGCCGGACATGTTGGCTCTGCGCACCGCCAGTTGGACCGCCGACTGGCTGGAAGTCGTCGCCGGCCATCTTGAAGCTTGGAAGGGCTCCTCGGCCCGGGCCGGAGCGCGCCGGGCCTTGGAGTTTGTCAAGGCGTGGTATCCAGGGCTGGACCTTGACCGTATGGCCGCGTTCCAGTCAGAAGCCCAGGCCGAGCTGGAGGCCATGGAGGGCGCCTTATCGAGCGTGTAGCGGACATCGCCGAGTACACGGACACCAGTACCTTCGTGCCCGAGCAGGCTGAAGGCGGCGAGGAAGTGCCGCCAGAGTGGTTCGGGATGAACCCGGAGTATGGTGAGGACTCGGCGGAGGTGATCGACTCCAGCACCGAGGAGGAGGACGAGGCGGAGGCTGAAGGCGAGGCGGAGGTGCCAGAAGACGGAGCAGGCGGCCAGCCTCAACTCGACCGCGCCTCCAGCAACGAGCCGCGTCGAGAGAAGGCGACTGCCGCCGGAGGAGATCAAACCGAGACCGCCGAGCCGACTGCCCGGCGCCTGACACCGCCGGCTTTTCCGATCCTCCGATCCCAGATGCCGCCTCCTAGGCTGCTTTTTCCGCCTCTGCTTGTCTGTCATAGTAATATTTTGAAAACTTTCTTAGACTCGAACAATTCCAACCGCGGGGTGTATCTTGAACTTCTATTCGAAGATTCGGCCAAGGGCTTATGTAAATATTTATCCGATTTCCGTCTTTCCTTGCTTAATGCTCTTTAGGCTTTTCCTTTTGCCGCCTTCCTTTAGTCGCTGCCTTGCCAGTCGGACAGCCGCTCTGCGGACTGTCGCTGGGTCAAGTGCTTGGCTACTCCGGGAAGGCAAGTACTTGGCCGTTTAGAGTTTCTTTAGCAAGTCGGATAGAAAGCGACAGGCCGACTACCCAAGAGTCGGCCGTCCTTGATAGAGGCTAATAAAGACAGCGAGCCGACTACTCATGAGTCGGCTTTCTGCTTCAGAAATGCTGGAGGCCGTCTTACACTTATGTTCGTGCTTTAGGTCCTTAGCCATTTTTCGTGTGGGCGCCCGTTCTTCCTCACTCCTGCCTGCCTCACAGTCGCTCTGTGAGCTGCGGCTTTGCCAGGAGGCGGATTGGGCACCGTGCACTACTTGTCTGACTGCGGGAAGCTCCTCATAGCGCAAGGCGGCGAGTCCCCGGGCCGACTAGTCTGGCCCGGTGCCAAGTGGCTTGTAATAAAAGTAGTGTACTCGAAGGCATAATTCTTATCATACAGATAACAAAAAGGGCCGTCCCCGAGCTCGTCTCGGGGGGCCCAAAGTCTTAGTACTTTAATAAGAAAGGGTAGTGTGATACATACTGCATCAACTGTAAAATCTTCGAAGAAGGTTTGCATTCCACGGGCGCTCTATCTCTTTGCCGGAGTCGTCCATCTTGCGCGCTCGGGGCTTCTGAGCGTCGATCAGATAGTAGGCGTCGTTCCCTAGCACCTTGCTGATGATAAAGGGGCCTTCCCAAGGTGCCGGCAGCTTGTGCTGGCCGGCCGTTCGCTGGATCAGCCAGAGCACAAGGTCGCCTTCTTGGAAAGATCTTGGCCTGACCTTCCTGTTGTAGTATCGACGCAGACTCTACTGGTAGATGCTGGACCGGCTGAGTGCCAACAGCCGGCCCTCTTCCAGCAGATCGACGCTGTCTTGACGTGCTTCTTCTTCTTCTTCCTCGGTGTACATGGTGACTCGCGGGGAGTCGAACTCTATGTCCGTTGTGATGACAGCTTTGGCGCCATAGACGAGGAAGAAGGGTGTGAAGCCGGTTGACTTGTTTGGAGTCGTGCGCAGACTCCAGAGGACGGCTGGCAGCTCCTCAAGCCAACAACCGGCAGATCGCTCCAGTGGTACGATGAGTCGAGGCTTGATGCCGGATAAGATGAGGTCGTTCGCTCGCTCCACCTGGCCGTTTGACTGCGGATGGGCAACAGACACTAAGTCCAGTCGGATGCCCTGTGTCGCGCAGAAACGGGCCAAGGCGCCTTTGGCAAAATTCGTGCCATTGTCGATGATGATGCTGTGTGGGATGCCGTACCGAGTTGTGATGTCAGCGATGAAGGTCACTGCAGTCGGACCATTCAACTTCTTGATGGGTTTCACCTCCACCCACTTGGTGAATTTGTCCACTGCGACAAGTAGGTGAGTCAAGCCACCTCGTGCCGTCTTGAATGGTCCCACCATGTCCAGGCCCCAGACTGCAAAGGGCCAGGCGATGGGGATAGTCTTGAGTGCAGAAGCTGGCTGAAGTGGCTTGGAACGGAAAATCTGGCACCCCTTGCACTTTTGGACTAACTGCTTGGCCTCTTCCAGGGCGGTTGGCCAGAAGAAACCGTGCCGGAAGGCTTTGGCGACGAGTGCCCTGGAGGCCGCGTGGTGACCGCACTCGCCTTCATGGATGTCTCTGAGGATTGCCTAGCCTTGTTCTGCCTCGACGCAGCGTTGGAAAATGCCGGTAACGCTGCGCCTGACCAGCTCTCTGTTGACTATGGTGTAGGCTGCTGCTCAGCATTGCACTTGCCGAGCCAAGATTTCATCAGTTGGTAGCTCTCTGTTTACTAAGAACCTGAGGATGGGCTGGGCCCATGAAGGTGCTGCTATTTCTTCAACTGCCACTAGTGCGACTTGGACAAGGGCGGCTGGGCTGGGAGGCGGCGGCTTGGAGTCCGCAGCCGCTTGCTGATTTGACAAAGTCCCGGGGCCGACTGGAGCAGTCCCCGGGCCAAGCTCTGGAGTCTTCGATCTTGCCACTGCAGTCCCCGGGCCGGGTTCTGAAGTCCCCGGGCCGGCTTCGACTGTGTGTTTCTTGGAGTCGGATCCGTCTTCCTTAGGCGGAGCCGGCACAGAGATTGAATCTGATTCTGGTGATGGCTTGATAGAAGGCTTGAGGAGGCGCCGGAGGGCGACACCAGATGGTATTGCCTGGCGGGTGGAGCCGATTCGTGCCAAGGCGTCTGCTTGGTCGTTGTCGTTCCTTGGCACGTGGAGGAACTCGCACCCCTTGAAGTATCCGCTGAGTTGCTGGACGAGGAAATGATAGCTCGCCATATTTGCGTCCTTGGCGTCCCAATCGCCAGATGATTGTTGGACCACCAAGTCAGAGTCGCCATAACACAGGATCTGGCGAATGCCGAGTTCTTTGGCAAGCCGGAGCCCGTGGATGAGCGCCTCATACTCGGCCATGTTGTTGGAGGCGGCGAAGTGGATCTGCAGGGCATATCTGGGCTTGTCGCCCTTGGGGGAAGTGAGGACGACGCCGGCTCCCAAGCCGGTGCGCATCTTGGAGCCGTCGTAGTGCATCCGCTAATGGGTGGAGTCGGGCGCTGGCGGCAGATACTGGGTCTCGGCCCAGTCGACGAGGAAGTCAGCCAGTGTTTGCGACTTGATGGTGGTGCGGGGCTCGTAGTAGATGGTGTAGGGGGCCAGGTCGATGGCCCATTTGGCCACTCGACCAGATGCATCTCGGCTCCCGATGATCTCGGCCAGTGGAGCTGTGCAGACCATAGTGATTGGATGCTCGTGGAAGTAAGGCTTCAATTTCTTGGCGGCAAAATGCACGCCGTAGCACATCTTCTGGTAATGGGGGTAGTTCTGCTTGGAGGCCGACATCACCTCGCTCAAGTAATATACCGGTCTCTGGACAGGCAGCGCCTTGCCTTCCTCCTTGCGCTCGACTACAATGACTGTGCTGACTACTCGGCTGGTGGCGGCAATGTATAGGAGAATGGGCTCTTTGGGAGTCGGAGCTGCCAGCACGGGGGGAGTAGTCAACATCTTCTTTAGCTCAAGAAAAGCCTTGTCCGCCTTGGGAGTCCACTCAAAGAAGGTTGTCTTCTTCATGAGCTGATACAAGGGGAGAGCCTTCTCACCCAGCCGACTGATGAATCGGCTGATGGATGCGAAACAGCCGGTGAACTTCTGCACATCTAACCATCGTCTGGGTGCTTCCATCCTCTCGATGGCCTTGATCTTCATGGGATTGCACTCTGTACCGCGTTCAGAGACCAGGAAACCGAGGAGCTGGCCGGCTGGTACTCCAAAAACACACTTCTCTGGGTTGAGCTTGATCTGGAATCGGCGCAGATTCTCAAAGGTTTCCTTGAGGTCCTCCAGCAAGGTTCCACGCTTCTCCGTCTTCACCACTACATCATCCACATAAACGTGGGCGTTTCTGCCGAGTTGCTTCAGGAGGCATTTCTGCATGCAACACTAAAAGGTGGCACCGGTGTTTCTTGAGCCGAACGTCATGGTCAGGTAGCAGAAGGCTCCAAACGGCGTGATGAAGGCGGTCTTCAGTCTGTTAGCCGGGTTTAGCTTGATCTGGTGATATCCTGAATATGCGTCTAGGAAACTCAACAGCTCGCATCCGGCTGTGGTGTCTATCACCTGATCGATTCTCGGCAGAACAAATGGGTCCTTGGGGCAAGCTTTGTTGAGGCTCGTGTAATCAATGCACATCCGCCACTGCTTGTTCTTCTTCAGCACCAGTACTGGGTTTGCCAGCCACTCTGGAAAAAACACTTCCATGATGAAACCGGCTGCCAGGAGCCAGGCTATTTCTTCTCCAACAACTCTTCTTTTTTCTTCTAACAGGCGGCGCAAGGGCTGCCTGACGGGCTTCATATCAGATCAGACGTGTAATTTGTGCTCGGCGAATTCCGCCGGGACACCAGGCATGTCCTTGGGGGACCATGCGAACATGTCGTGATTCTCACGGAGGAAATCGACGAGCTCGCCTTCCTATTTGCTGTCAAGGCCTGTGCCCATGACAGCGTATCTCTCCGGGTGCTCCGGGTCCAACGGTATCTTCTTTGTTTCTTTGGCCGGCTTGAATGATCCTTCTGCTTCCGACTACTTGGGGTCGGGCGATAACTCGGGCTGCTTGTCGGCCATCGCCACGACCCGATCAAGAAGCCGTTTCTCAGCCGCGATCTCCAAGGACTCGGCCAGCCGACTACTTTCGGCCGCGCATGCGGACGACTTCCTATAGTCGCCGGACACGGTTAGGATTCCCTTGGAACTCGGCATCTTCATCTTGAGGTAGGCATAGTGGGGGACCGCCATGAACTTGGCCAAGGCGGGTCGGCCAAGCAATGCATGATATGGGCTTTCGAGGTCCACCACCTCAAACCAAATTGGCTCTCGACGGAAATGATCCTTGTCTCCGAAGAGGACATCTATTAGGATTTTGCCGATTGGGGAGCAGGAAAGGCCAGGGACGATTCCGTGGAACACAGTCCGGCTGCTCTGAAGCTATCTTCGCTTGATTCCTAATTTCTCCATTGTATCCTTGTACAGGATGTTGATACTGCTGCCTCCGTCTATCAGTACTCGTGAGAAGCGAGTGGCCCGCCTATCAGTGGCGAGTGTGGCGCCTAAGACCAAGGCGTAGGAGCCTGGACTCGGCATCACCTCAGGGTGATCAGCTCTCCTCCAACTGATAGGCTTTTCGGACCAATGCATGAACTCTGGGGGACTTGATGCAACCGCATTCACTTCTTGCTGCTACTGGCGCCTGCTGCTTCGGTCATCTGCTACACTGGTGAACACCACATAGGCTCCGTGCTCATCCGGGAGCTCGTCTTGTATCGCGCCGACCGGCCTGACGGCCGGCTCCTGGGGCGGCTGTGGAGGAGGTGGCCCAGCAGGAGGGGGAGGGTGCAGGCCGTCCCCCTTGGCGATTCTGGTCAGCCAGTGGCATTTCCTGGTGGTGTGATTTGGCGGCTTCGCGCCGCTGTGGAACTTGGAGGGACCGTCTAGAGTCTGTTCATAGGAGAAAGCCGTCAGCCAGTTGGACTTGCCGCCCTTTTGTCGCTTCGCCAGAGGCGGTCCCTCCAACTGCTGGTCTTCTGCTGTTGCCACTTGCCGACTGTTGGAAGTCGGCTGTGGGGCTTTGCGCTTCTGGTCATTCTGCTGTTGCCGCTGACTGGTGTCTCCAGCCGGAGTTCTTGGAGCCTGAGGGGCGACTTTGCCAGTTGTGCTAACCTGAATCTCCGCCTTCATGGAGGAGTCGGCCATGGCGTACTTGTCCGCTGTGATCAGCAGCTCATCGAGGGTCTCCGGCTCGTCGCAGAGGAGCTTGTGCTTGAGGAGGGTGCCTTCTCTGCACCCGGCAGTAAAGTACTCAATGGCCTGCACCTCGTGCATGCCCTCGCAGGAGTTCCGGAGTTCAGCCCAGCGCGTGAGGTAGTCGCGAGTAGACTCGTCAAGGCCTTGCATGCACAAGGAGAGTTGGTGTGGCTTGGGAGGTTGCTTGTACGTGCTGGTGAAGTTGTGGACGAAAGCCTCGGTGAAGTCGACCCAGCTGTTGATGCTGCGAGGCTTCAGACTGTTCAACCACGTCCGGGCCGAGCCCTGGAGCATGAGCGAGACGTATCTTACGGCAACACGCTTGTTGCCGTTCGCTATGTTGACGGCGGTGGAGTAGTCGATCAGCCAATCTTCCGGCTTCACGGTGTCTCGGGGGAGCGTGAACCCTTTGGGGAAGGGCTCTTCTCGGATGTGGGGTCCAAAGCAGGGGGGACCCAACTCGTCTTCTTCTTCCAGCGCCAGGGATTGGTGGAGTCGGTTGATCCGGTGGCGGTCGTCGTTCTCTCTGACTCCCTCTCGGCGGCCAAGGCGGTCGCCGAGAGTCGGATGTTCCACGGGCGGCAGGGAGACTCGCCTTTCCCTGCGAGGAGGGGGAGGCAGGTAGTCGTCCCGCCGTTCCATCGCTTTGGGGCGGCCGTCTTGGTCGCGCTCGATGGTGATGTGAGTCCGACTGTGGCTGACAGCCGGCTCCTTGTCCTTCTTCCCACGGGCCCCGCCAGTCGGCGTCCGAGACGTCGCACCCTGGTCTCGGCGAGGCGGTGGGTCGTTGTTTTGGCGCTGCGGCGCCTCGGTGCGGCAGCCAGCATCATTCTGCGCGGCGGCCGCGTCGAGGAGCTGTTGAACTCGCTCCGTCATTACACCGCGCTCTTCGCCTTCGAAGTTGTTGAGCTCATCTGCCGCCGCCTGGGCGGCACGGATATTCTCTGCGGGCGTGGCATACAGAGGGCGATCAGCCCCAAAAAGGTTGGCGATTGCCGTGCCATGCTGTCAGACCGTGCCTAGGCAGCTAGGCCCGGTTGGAGCCGGCGAGCCGCCTACAGCGCGATTCATCTCGCGTTGGTAGGCTTCTGACAAGCGCCTCATGCTTGCCAGCTTCTTCGCGCCTTCGACAAGCTGAAGGCGGAGCGCCTCCAGCGTCTCGGCGTCAGCGTCTTCCGGAATCGGCGCTGCAAGGTCTCGCAGTGCCGCGTCAAGCGGGTCGTGCGCTCCTTCGCCGGAGCTGTGCTCGAGGACAAGGACCTCAGTGACGGTGCTTCCGCCGCTCCCCGCATAAGAGGGCGGCTCGTCGTAGACCACCACGTTGGTGGGGAACGCGTCGAGCGACGCGATGTCGGAGTCGACCAGCATTGGGTCGGTGGACCCTATGGACTCTAGGTCCACAGCAGGCTCGCCGGTGACATGGCATTGGTCGAGGAGGCCCGCGAGGAGGCTCTAGGGGGCACTTGTTCCTGCATCGGATGTAGGCTCATCGGAGAGGCAAAACTCGCCGACAAGATCGGCGAGGCAGCTGGCCGCACAGGCGATCTCAGCGCCGTGCAGCACGTCGGCACAGACGCCATCCGGCGTGCCGGGCTGGCTGTGCTCGCCGGGGAGGAACAGGGTTCCCGTCCAGAGCAGATCTCCGGACGACGGTGCACCTCGCCCCACGGTGGGTGCCAAATGTCGGGGGTTGGATACGACATATGCCAAAGGATGGCTTATCATGGTGGGAGCGAGTAGAAGCGTTGCCAGTGCCTGGAAGCGGGATGAGGCGAAGACATGCACGCCGACGGAACTTACCCAGCTTCAGGGCTCTTCTAGGATATAACACCCCTACTGCTGCTCTACGGGGTCTCCACATGATCACTAAGGCAAAGTGACTACAATGGTGCTCCTGGAGTTGTTTCGGGAGGCAGGAGAGGGCGAGGCTAGCTCTCTCCTTCCTATGCTATCTGGTCTATCTCTATCTAGGTCCGAACTCTTTGCATGGGTGCCCCGAGGGGGTTTATATAGGCCTACCCCCGGGGGTACAATAGTAATTCGGCTGGGCGCGGGTCCCAGCCGTCTGTCTCTCAGGCCGCCGTCTTCCCCGCCGGCTTCTGGGGCCCACCGACTGGCGGGTCCCGCGGACAGGCTTGATACTGTAGCGGCACTCTTGATGACGCAGGCTTGGTCATTAGGTCGTGGCAACAGTGCCGCCGTCTATCGGGCGATCACTGTCGCCATTCCCCATCCTATCTGGTTAATGGCTCGTGGGGCCCCGGGGAGGAGTCGGCCGACTCCAGGGGGGCCGACTCCCACAGGTCCGTCTTCGGGGCGCCTAGGCCGCCTTTGGCCCACCCACTGACAGGCGGCCCTGCCGTCTTCGGGCCATACAGGCCGGCGTCGTGGGCACAGTGTGTGGCGTACTGTAGCTGAGGTCAGGGCAGGCATGGCAACAGTGCCGCGCCTCGCCGGAGATCTTCCAATGATACGGCTCACTGTAGCCATGCCGGCCCTTCGTAAGCAGGGGGGAACGGCCACGCCGTGACCGTACCCCACATCGTACTTCGGGGCGAGGGAGGAGTCATGGGCCGACTCTCCATAGCCGGCCTCTCTGGAGGTCGCCAGCTCGGAGTCGGCTTGTCTCGGAGTCGCCGTCTGGGACTCGGCTTGTCTTGGAGTCGCTCCTGGGACTCGGCTTGAGGGGCGCGGCCTTCCCCGATGTCTTGAAAGGTCCTGGGACTCGAGTCATCCTACTCGTGGCCCAATACTCCGACACTGTTTCCGTTCCGACCCAACCATGTACGTATGCGCGAGTAGGCGTTCGAGACCCAGCCCATATGTACGTACGTGGCCGTATTTTCTTTCTTGCACTGAGGGAGTCCTGGATTAGGGGGTGTCCGGATAACCGAACTATCACCGTTGGCCGGACTCCTGGACTATGAAGATACAAGATTGAAGACTTCGTCCGGTGTCCGGATGGGACTTTCCTTGGCGTGGAAGGCAGGCTTGGCGATACGGATATGTAGATCTCCTACCATTGTAACCGACTCTGTGTAACCCTAACCCTCTCCGGTGTCTATATAAACCGGAGGGTTTTAGTCCGTAGGACGAACAACAACCATACCATAGGCTAGCTTCTAGGGTTTAGCCTCTTTGATCTCGTGGTAGATCTACTCTTGTACTACCCATATCATCAATATTAATCAAGCAGGAGTAGGGTTTTACCTCCATCGAGAGGGCCCGAACCTGGGTAAAAACATCCTGTCCCTTGTCTCCTGTTACCATCCGCCTAGACACACAATTCGGGAACCCCTACCCGAGATCCACTGGTTTTGACACCGACATTGGTGCTTTCATTGAGAGTTCCTCTGTGTCATCACCTTTTGGCCCGATGGCTCCTTCGATCATCAACAACTACGTGGTCCAAGGTGAGACTTTTCTCCCCGGACAGATCTTCGTATTCGGAGGCTTTGCACTGCGGGTCAATTCACTTGGCCATCTGGAGCAGATCGAAAGCTACGCCCCTGGCCATCAGGTCAGATTTGGGAGTTTAAACTACACGGCTGATATCCGCGGAGACTTGATCTTCGACGGATTCGAGCCACAGCCAAACGCGCCGCACTGTCTCGATGGGTATGATCTAGCTCTGCCGCCGAACAGTGCCCTGGAGGTTGCACCAGCGTCCGCTCCGACCCTTAGCTCGGAGCCGACTTTGCCGATCGGGGACGAGTGGCTGGACACCGCCTCGGGGGCTACGATCTCTACGGCGATTGAGCCGAACACCATCCCTGTCCTTTACAAAGCCCGTGACTCCGATGTGCCGGACTCCTCTCCGGACTCTGAACCTCCCGCGCCCCTGCCAATCAAGTCCGATTGGGCGCCGGTTATGGAGTTCACTGCCGTGGACATCTTTCAGCACTCGCCCTTTAGCGACATCCTGAATTCACTAAAGTCTCTCTCTTTATCGGGAGAGCCCTGGCCGGACTATGGTCAGGAAGGTTGGGATGCGGACGACGAAGAAATTCAACGCCCACCCACCACCCACTTTGTCGCCACTATCGATGATTTAACCGACATGCTCGACTTCGACTCCGAAGACAGCAACGGTATGGATGACGATGCATGAGACAACCAAGAACCAGCACCCACAGGGCACTGGAAGGCCACCTCGTCATACGACATATAAATGGTGGACACCCCAAAAGATGGGAATGGCAATGGAACAGCGGAGGATGACCCCTCCAAGAAACAGCCCAAGCGCCGGCGTCAGCGGCGCCGCTCCAAATCCCGCCACAGCAAAAACAGTGATTCCGGCACAGGAGATAATAACACCCCTGACAGTACCGAAGACAACCCCCTCCAGCAGGATTCAACACAGGAGGAGGGAGAAGCCAGCCCTCATGATAGAGCGGCAGACAGAGAGGTAGAGGACGATAATTATATGCCTCCCTCCGAAGATGAAGCAAGCCTCGACGACACCGAATTTTTCGTGCCCGAGGATCCCGTCGAACAAGAGCGTTTCAAACGCAGGCTTATGGCCACGGCAAGCAGCCTCAAGAAAAAGCAGCAACAGCTTAGAGCTGACCAAGACTTGCTAGCGAATAGATGGACCGAAGTCCTTGCAGCCGAAGAGTACAACCTCGATCGCCCCTCCAAGAGCTACCCAAAACGCAGGCTGTTACCCCAATTAGAGGAGGAAGCACCCAAACCTACATCACCAGTGCATGACGTGGCCGACCGGCCACCTCGTGGCCGCGACAGAGACGCCTCTAGGCCCTCCACTAAAGACGCACCCCGGCATCGCTCAAAAAGTACAAAGCCACGGGGAAATGCGCCAGACTTGCGAGACATATTGGAGGACAAGGCAAGGCAAATAAGATCGATCTACGGATCGCGTGGGTGCCCCACGACACCTGATGGCAATCGTCACGCCGAATACAACAATTCCGGCTGGGCCGAACACAGTAGACAAAGCTCATTTGAGCTGCGTCGTGATATAGCCCAATACAGAGGCGCCGCACACCCACTATGCTTCACAGATGAAGTAATGGATCATCAAATCCCCAAGGGTTTCAAACCCGTAAACATTGAATCATACGACGGCACAATAGATCCTGCGGTTTGGATCGAGGACTATCTCCTTCACATCCACATGACCCGCGGCGATGATCTACACGCCATCAAATACCTCCCACTCCACCTTAAAGGACCAGCTCGACATTGGCTCAACAGCTTGCTAGCAGAATCAATTGGTTGTTGGGAAGACCTGGAAGCCGCATTCCTTGATAATTTCCAGGGCACATATGTGCGACCACCAGACGCTGATGACCTAAGCCACATAATTCAGCAGCCAGATGAATCGGCCAGACAATTCTGGACACGGTTCTTAACCAAGAAAAATCAAATCGTTGACTGTCCGGATGCAGAGGCCCTTGCAGCCTTCAAACATAACATCCGCGACGAGTGGCTTGCCTGGCACCTAGGGCAGGAAAAGCCGAAATCCATGGCAGCCATCACATCACTCATGACCCGCTTCTCCGCAGGAAAGGACAGCTGGCTAGCTCGCAGTAAAAACCTGACCAAAAACCCTAGTAGTTCGGATACCAAGGACATCAATGGCAGGTCGCGTCGCAACAAGCACAAGCGCCGCATTAACGGCGATAATACTGAAGATAGGGCAGTCAATGCCGGATTCAAAGGCTCTAAACCTGGTCAGCGGAAAAAGCCATTCAAAAGAAATACTCAGGGCCCGTCCAATTTGGACCGAATACTCGATCGCTTGTGCCAAATACATGGCACCCCCGAAAAACCAGCCAACCACACCTACAGGGATTGTTGGGTATTCAAGCAGGCAGGCAAGTTAAACGCCGAAAATAACGACAAGGGGCCACATAGCAAAGACGAGGAGGAGCCCCGGCCGACGAGCAATAGAGGACAAAAGTGCTTTCCCCCACAAGTGCGGACAGTGAACATGATATACGCAACCCACATACCCAAAAGGGAGCGGAAGCGTGCACTAAGGGACGTATATGGATGGAGCCAGTCGCCCCAAAGTTCAACCCGTGGTCCTCCTGCCCGATCACTTTTGATCGAAGGGACCACCCCACTAGCATCCGCCACGGCGGATTCGCTGCATTGGTTCTTGACCCAATCATTGACGGATTTCACCTCACTAGAGTCCTGATGGACGGCGGTAGCAGCCTGAACCTGCTTTACCAGGATACAGTGCGCAAAATGGGCATAGACCCCTCAAGGATTAAACCCACAAAAACGACCTTTAAAGGCGTCATACCAGGTGTAGAGGCCAACTGTACAGGCTCAATTACACTTGAAGTGGTCTTCGGATCCCCGGATATCTTCCGAAGCGAGGAATTAATCTTCGACATAGTCCCGTTCCGCAGCGGCTATCACACACTGCTCGGACGAACCACATTTGCAAAGTTCAATGCGGTGCCGCACTACGCATACCTCAAGCTCAAGATGCCAGGCCCTGGAGGAGTAATCACGGTCAATGGAAACACCGAACGCTCTCTCCGAACGGAGGAGCATACGGCGGCCCTCGCGGCGGAACTACAAAGCAGCCTCTTAAGGCAATTCTCGAGTCCGACTACTAAACGTCCGGACACCGTCAAGCGTGCCCGGAGTAACCTACAACAAGACCACCTGGCACGTTCCGAGCACGCGTAGCAATGCGGCCCCAACCCCAGCCCTCGCAAAATCGCAAAACCAGTACCACGCGTACATAACTATGCTCTGGAGATACCATGGGCATAGGGGGAGGGGCACGACCATGGCATGCCCAGAGTGCGGCTCAACCGCACAAGGTGCTCCCAAATGTGTCATTCTTTTTTTTCTCTTATTCTTAGGACTCCGTTTTCCAGAAGCCCTGTCCGGCAGCAGAATCGCCGAACTCACAATGCAACAGCCAGGGAAGCAGAAAAGCCACGTCGAGTGTCCAGGTGGCCTCTATTACGAGCAGTATACCTGTTTTACATACCATCCCGTAGCCTACCCCTGGAGGGGGACATGTTAAATAGTCCCATCCCTTGCTTATCGCACTATTTGTATCATTCTGCTTTCATTGCAGTATCTTTTGAATAAACAATACATAGCTTCTGCTTATTATTGCATTTCTTTTTTTCATAAATGTTCATCTATGACATGTTGCACCCGTACAACTTGGTATGGTCAATACACCAGGGGATTGAGTACCCCAAAACATGGTGTGATAAGTCTGAACACCTTCACAAGTGCGGCACCCCGAACTTATAGCATTACATGCATCGGCTCCGAATCTTGTCTTGGGTCCATAGTTGGGTTTGCCCGGCTCCCATGTTTTGGTACCTTACGTTCCGTTATATCGGCTAAGGTAGCGCTGGGAGAACCACTGCGATTGTGCCCCGGTTGAGCTAGGTTGAGCACCTCAGTGGAGAAAGCTAAAACTGACCGTCATGGTAGGGCGAGAGCCGGTCGCTGTTCGAGAGGTTTTTCAGGTCCCTAAAGACTCATGCCGCTTAGAGCGAGGAGTCGGCATTGTCCAGCCAAGTCGTGGATAGCGCCCCGAACTCGGTCTTCCGAATACCAGGGGTTCGCCGAAATTTAAAATTATAGAATTCTATGGCTAAGTGAGAGTGTTCGAGCATTATAGTCCGGTTGCCTCGTTTGTCGTGTTGAACGCCTCCCTCGAAGGACCAAAGAATGGGAACAAGAGCGCTCAAGTTTATCCCGAACACCCCAGCACTCAAGGCACGGGGGCTGAAGCCAACGACTCGCCATCTCTCAAATTTGATAAACGGCCGCACAAAAGGTAATATTTTAAATAAACAAGCGTTGCTTAGCACATATGAACAGTTTTCAGCATACAGGATAACAAATGCGAGTCTACTCGAAAATTACATCTTTGGAGCATTCACCCGCTATAAGGCGGGCACCCTTCAGGACGCCCACATAATACATCTCGGGCTTGCGATACTCCTTGCCCGGCGGTGGTGCGTCCGTCATAAGCTTCTCGGCGTCCATCTTGCCCTAGTGCACTTTAGCACGGGCAAGGGCCCGACGGGCACCTTCAATGCAGACGGAGCGCTTGATGACTTCAATCCATGGACAAGTGTCCACCAGCCGCCGCACCAGACCAAAGTAGCTCCCAGGCATGGCTCCTCTAGGCCACAGCCAAACTATGAGGCCCTTCATGGCCTGTTCGGACACCTTGTGGAGCTCGACCAGCTGCTTCAGCTGATCGCTCAGGGGCACCGGATGTCCGGCCTCAGCATATTGAGTCCAGAACACCTTTTCTGTCGAGGTCCCCTCCTCGGCTCGGTAGAACGCGGCAGCATTAGACACACTACAGGGCAGATCGACGAACGCTCCTGGAGAGCTCCGGATTCGGGTAAGTATCAGATAATTCACTTTTATATGCTTGCTTTGCATAAATAATGCCTTACCCGCCGCTATCTACTTTATCGCCTCGATCTCCTGGAGGGCCTTCTGGGCTTCGGCCTTAGCAACTTTGGCACTCTCAAGAGCCAAGGCGAGCTCGGACTCTCGAGTCTTCGAGTCACGCTCCAAACTCTCGTGTTTTTCCACGAGAGCCTGGATCTCTTGCCGCACCTCCACCACCCGCGCCTCCTGCTTCTCTCGCTCGGTGCGCTCCAAGGCCGCACTATTTTCGGCCTTGGACACCGCTTCCTTCAGGGTCGCCACCTCGGTCGTGGCCCCTTCAATACCCACGTTATTCCTGTCATTTTTTGCAACCAAATCCTTTCTATAAGTTATTACTTTAATAAGGTATTACTTACCTTCCTTGTCCTCGAGCTGCTTCTTGGCAAGGCCGAGCTCGTTCTCGGACCGCTCGAGGCTCTCCTTCAATGCATTGACCTCTGCAGTCAGTGCGGCAGAGGTCAGCAGCGCAGCCTGCATTCCCATATTGACATATTTATGTTAGACTCCTGCGTATATCTTTTTAGATCCTCGGCTCGGCTTTTCTTTCTGAACACCAAACTGAGCATCAGGGGCTACTATCTATGCGGTAATATTCTTACATATCTTAAATACATACCTCAAAACCTGTTAGAATGCTGGCACAGGCTTCAGTCAGCCCGCTCTTGGCGGACCGAACTTTCTGGATCACCGCACTCATGATAGTGCGGTGCGCCTCGTCGATGGAGGCGCCGTTAAGCGCCTCCAGCAAGCTATCCGGTGCCTCCGGTTGGGTGGAGGTCGGCGGTGTCGCAGTCTCGCCCTTCTTACGAAGGGACCGCCCGTCGAACTCCGGAACAACTGAAGGTTCCGGTGCGGAGTCCGGCCCAGGGCCGGACTTAGAACCCCTTGGGGTTTGATCCCCCTTATGCCCAAAGTCCGGGAGGTTGCCTTGTGGTACCTCCGGGACCTCCTCCTCCTGGCTGGGCCGCTTTTGGGACCCCACCTCGGCGTCATCAGCAGCACGAGGAGAGGAGGCGGCCGAAAGTGAAGTGTTGTTCACATCCGACGGGGCCAGGGAGCCGCTCGTTGAAATGTCAAGCCCGTCCTTGGGCAGGCTGCAGGGTTGTATTCAGCGTTAGGAGATTCTATGCGACAAACAAAACGCCATGAATTATTCTGGTATCCGGACACTTACGATGACGCCAGGGGCTCAGCCCTCAGTGGCCACTCCTCTTCGCCGTCGTCGGCATCGGTGGAGTAGTCCGAAGGAAGGGTCCTTCCCTTCTTGGACCCTCCGGCCTCCCCAGTTGGGGAGGCCTTCCTTTTCTTCTCTCCCCCCGCTGGGGAAGAAGCCTCTTTTTTCTCCTCCTCGTCTTCGCGGGAGGAGTCCGCCTCGGAGTCATCGGACGATGAGTCCGATAACACCTGACGTCGGGAACTCTTTCGGGTTCCCGTGGCCTTCTTCTTGGCCTTCTTATCCGGCACCATGTGAGGTGCCGGAACCAGTAGCCCCGTCAATCGGGCGCCCACTGGGTCTTCTGGTAAGGGAGCCGGACAGTTAACCTGCCCGGACTTCTTCTGCCAGGCCTGTCAAAGGTAGGGGAGTTTAGATCCCACATAGAGTCAGACTATGAAAAACAAGAGTCCCGTAAAGGGTAGAATAGCTTACCTCGCTGGCCTGACGCCGCGAGCTGAGTCTGCGATCTTCAGTAGCGGATGCGGGGGCCTCGGCGCCCTTAAACAGCACCTTCCAGGCATCTTCATACGTAGTGTCGAAGAGCTTGCTCAAGGTTTGGTGTTGTGCCGGATCAAACTCCCACAATTTGAAGGCCCGTTGTTGGCATGGGAGGATCCGGCGGATGAGCATGACCTGGACTACGTTGACAAGCTTGAGATTCTTGTTCACCAGCTTTTGGACATAGGCTTGAAGTCCGGTCAGCTCTTCCGAATCTCCCCACGTTAGGCCCGTCTCTTTCCAGGAGGTGAGCCGTGTGGGGAAACCAGATCGGAATTCGGGGGCCGTCGCCCATTTGGGGTCGCGCGGCTCGGTGATGTAGAACCACCGCGATTGCCACCCCTTTATTATCTCCACAAAGGAGCCCTCGAGCCATAGGAGGCCATCCGGCCCACCATGGCACCTCCGCACTTCGCTTGGCGGCTGCCCACTACCTTCGGCTTGACATTAAAAGTCATCAGCCATAAGCCGAAGTGGGGCTGGATGCAGAGGAAGGCATCGCACACGAGATGAACACCGAGATGTCGAGGATGAAGTTCGGGGCCAGATCGTGGAAATCTAGGCCATAGTAGAACATGAGCCCCTGGACAAATGGGTGAAGTGGAAAACCTAGTCCGCAGAGGATGTGGGTGAGGAACACCACCCTCTCATGGGGCCTGGGGGTGGGGAGAAGCTGCCCCTTGTCGGGGAGCCGATGCGCGATGTCGCTGGACAAGTATCCGGCCTTCCGCAGCTTTTTGACTTGTTCCCCCATTACAGAGGACACCATCCACTTGCCTCCCGCTCCGGACATGGCTGGAGAAGGTTGAGAAGGGATGTGCGGACTTGGGCGCTGGAGTTCCAGTACGCGGAAATGGATAAGCAAAGGAGGAAGAAGGCGTAGGTAAAAAGGTGGATCCTTATCCCCTTATATGGACGGACGAAACTATGCGTCCCCACCAGCCTGATAAAACTCGCTTATCTCCCAAGCGCCGTAATCAATGGCGCGAATGAATTACCCACGCACGTATTGATCAGAATCCCGGAATAAGGGGACACGATCTCTGCTTTGACAATACATGCCAAAGAAACCGCCTCGCTAAACACGCTAAGGTGGGATAGAAAAACGATTCCAATAAAGGCTTGGCCGTGGTGTGACGTCACGCCGCAGAATACGTCAGCAGATTGAATTTGTGTAAAGGTTATTCTCTCTATGGTGGTATGTGGAACTTATTTTGCAGAGCTGGACACTATCCTTGTGTTCAAAATCTTCTATGAAGTATTCGGAGGAGGAACCCTCCTTGCAATGACGAAGACAATATGCGCGCCGGACTCGTCGTCATTGAAGCCTGGTTCAGGGGCTACTGAGGGAGTCCTGGATTAGGGGGTGTCCGGATAGCCGAACTATCACCGTTGGCCGGACTCCTGGACTATGAAGATACAAGATTGAAGACTTCGTCCCGTGTCCGGATGGGACTTTCCTTGGCGTGGAAGGCAAGCTTGGTGATACGGATATGTAGATCTCCTACCATTGTAACCGACTCTGTGTAACCCTAACCCTCTCCGGTGTCTATATAAACTGGAGGGTTTTAGTCCGTAGGATGAACAACAATCATACCATAGGCTAGCTTCTAGGGTTTAGCGTCTTTGATCTCGTGGTAGATCAACTCTTCTACTACCCATATCATCAATATTAATCAAGCAGGAGTAGGGTTTTACCTCCATCGAGAGGGCCCGAACCTGGGTAAAAACATCGTGTCCCTTGTCTCCTGTTACCATCCGCCTAGACGCATAGTTCGGGAACCCCTACCCGAGATCCGACGGTTTTGAGACCGACATGCACCCTCGCCGCTGTATGTATGTGTACATGCTACGTGCGCGCCTCTACTACGACACATGCGCACCTCTACATCCACCAGTATATATGTACGTACACGTTCGCGACCATAATGACAACGCTACGTATGCTTCGACCAGGTGGGTGCCAACTATCAGGCACTTCCTTGCGTGCAAAGATGTAGCTGGTGGGTCCCAGCAGTAAGGGGGGCGAATCATTTTTTTTGCCCGGACACACTTCCTTGCGTGCGAAGATGTAGTTGGTGGGTCCCAGCAGTCAGGGGGCGAATGTTTTTTTTGCCCGGACGCACTTCCTTGCGTGTGAAGATGTAGCTGGAGGGTCCCAGCAGTCAGGGGGGCGAATCGTTTTTTTGCCCGGACGCACTTCCTTGCGTGCGAAGGTGTAGCTGGTGGGTCCCAGCAGTCAGGGGGGAAACATTTTTTTCATGAAATATGGTGGCCCGTCCGGTGGGTCCCCGCTGTCAGGTGGAGGAATAATTATTTTGCGCGTAATAAGGAGGCACTTCCTTGGTGCGGCCGTGGACCCAGCTGTCAGCCTCTCCACATACAGTCCACGTCCGATGGAAGCCATTCCTTGACCACGTTGACCATGCCGCGCCGAGAGCACCAGGGCGGTGGACGACGGCGAGGCCTAGGAAGGGGACGACGCGGAGCCGGGGAACTTTTTTGCATTTCATCTCTCTGCATTTACTTTCTCTGGTTCATATCCCACACTCGATCCCTAGCTACTACTCCTAGGGCCAGTTCTTTTGGCGGCTTCCCCAGCTTTTCCCACAAGACTAGTCATAGTGGAGAGTAACAATAAGGCTCCTCACTCATTTATTTGGGCTTCTAAACTACTACTCCGTCCTGGTTTATTCCTCACCATTGTAATTTGTGCTAAATTTTGACCAAAGATTTAACTGATAAAATGTTACTCAAAACACTTAGGAGCGGTGCATCTAGGTGTGCAAGTCATCTTACAAAAACCAAATAATCCCAAAACACTTAGGCACGGTGCATTAACTTCTACCTCGTTTCTTGTTTCTTGACATATCAACCAATAAGAGATAAAGAGTGTGCATGCTTTTAATGACTTGATATATCAAACACGACATGCAGTGGTTAGTTCATTGCATGCAATACTATTAATTAGCAAATAAACATTAACATTTCTCGTTTCTCCTCCTCCTTGGTCACGGTGCACAGCCTAAGATGACTTACTCACCTAGACGGATGGAGTAGTGCATGTGACATGCACTAACATTTCATTAGTTAAATTTATGATCAAAATTTGACACAGATTACAATGGGGACCAATAAACCAGGACGGAGGTAGTAGTTATGGGATTACTAATCTAGAAGCCTAAAAGAATTGGCCCCTGGTACTCCTACTAGTAATAGTACTCAAGTTGGAATTCCAATTGCACGGCACAACTTGTTAGGCAAAAAATTCGATACAGGGTCTAGGAAGCGGTTTGGGAATTTGCATGCCTTTCCAACCAGTGAGATGCTCCACACAAAGTATGACAGAGAAATAACCACAGAGAAGGAAGCTAAAAGTAAAAAATCAAACGAGCATTTTTGCATTTGTTTTGCATTGAATCATTTCACAAGCTTGACCAGTGTTGTTTTTCTACTTTTACAAAAACCACATTGTAATGTTAAAACGTGCATTTGCACGTACATAAGTTATAGTAGTACTCCCTCCGTCTAGGTGTACAAGTCTTTCCTCCTTCTTGGTCACTGTGCACAACCAAAGATGACTTATTGACCTGCACGGAGGGAGTAGCACAGTCTGCAAGCATATATCGAGAGAGACGTGTAGTCCGATAGTATATAGTAAAGTTTGTGCTATATGCACGTACTTGCAAAATGCGTAATAATACACAACGTTTCCAAACTTTCCCTTTTACATACTTAATTAAGGACGCTAAAAATTCCTGAACGTTCGGGATTTATCATTTGCGTCCCAAAACTAATGAGATTGCCTTACGAAACAAAAATTATACTCCTCCTAAAAGCCACGACGCTCGTAGGAGCGCTTGCGGCGCGCCACGAGTTCCCTGGTGCGCGGTCGTTTCCCAGCGCGCCGACATAATGCCTCTTCCTCAGCCTCACAACTCGTGAGGTGCTGATTGGTGGCTTGCCGACGGGCGAGCGCGATCTCACCGGTGTGGTGATCTGGCGCCAATAGGTACTCCTCCTGGCTGGAAGTGTGCACCCGGTCCACGTACCGCGAAGCGTAGATGAGGCGCTTGGGCCCGACTGCACTCAGGGCGTCGGCACGGGCGTCCTCCGCCACCCTCATGGCCCTCGCACGAGCCTTCTGCCAAAGAACCAATTGCTTGACTCTCTCAGACGCGACATAGATCTCCCAAAAAGCTTGTTGTGCAGTGCGCTTCTCTTCCTCGACCTTCTTCTCCGCCTCTATTTTGGCGCGCTCTGCTGGAGGCAAAGCCTCCCACAAGGCGATATCCATTTCTTTCCAAAGCTCCTCAAGGCTGGGGGGGCTCGGCGAGCGGTGCAGCGTTCTCCTCGTAGCGAGGAGCCGACGTGTCCTTTGACGCGCGTGCTGGCGAGATTGGGAACGCTGACGCGTCCACCTCGATGCGTCGCGGCGAGGAGCGGAACACCGACGCGTCCTCCTCGACTAGTGGCGCTGAGGAACGGAACAGCGACGCGTCGTGTCGCGGCGAGGAGCGGAACACCGACGCGTCCTCCTCGACTAGTGATGGCGAGGAACGGAACGATGACGTGTCACGTAGTGGTGAGGAGCGGAACACCAACGCGTCCTCCTCGACTAGTGGCGGCGAGGAACGGAACGGCGACGCGTGACCGTCCGCGCGGTGCAGCGAGGGGCTCCTAAGGCTTGGGAGGGGCGATGCCATGGTGGTCGACGTGAGAGGGAGGGGGAGGAGATAGTGATGAACGTGAACGTGAGGGGGAGGAGATAGCGATGTCGTGGGAGGCGCAGTATTTATAGCGAGCAATGGCACACCTACGTAAGATATGGACTGAGCTGCACTGACTTAACTGCAGGTCCAGTTGCGTCACTGACATGTGGGCCAGTACACTGCTGGGCCCGTATGTCAGTGGCCAATTGCACCTGCAGTTAAGTAAAAGCTACGTGGGCATATTTGTTGGAGTAAATTACGGGGGAGCGAAGGGGTGGACATATTGCTAGTCACAACGGATTGGACGAGTGTGGGGGGAGGAGAGTCATGCATGCAGATTTTTTCACACGGGGTGGAGTGGTGGGAGCGCCGGAGGGAGAAGGAGAGTTTGGCAGGCATATTGTTTCCACACATGGAGAGGAAAAGATTTAGAGACGAACGGGCTTCCTGCAGGTATGGGGAACGGTGCATAATAAGTCATCTTGCATGCCGGGCTAGGTATAGTCTCAAGTCATTAAAAACATACACGCCCCACACATGTTCATGTTTCAAGGTGCACTAAATTATTGCTTGCGATGATTAAGGCTGGCCATCATGGTGGTATCTTAGCTGGTATCATGCACACGGGAATAGAAAACATGCTGATGTGGCAAAGAATTAAAGAAGAGAGGGGGGTTAGAGTAACTAGTGTTCATGCATGCATTGGTAACCACATTTTTTTGTGAAGAACGACAACATTAGTTGAGTACTTTTGCAGACTTCAAAAACTATTCCACCGCCTCTACTATCTTGCTAAGAGTAGGTGAAAGTTTTGAGTCAAGCCCTTTAAACTAGAAGGGAGGTAGTGGTACTCTAATAGCTAGTTGTGTAAGTCATCTTACAAAAACCAAATAATCCCAAAACACGTAGGCGCGGTGCATTAACTTCTACCTCGTTTCTTGTTTCTTGACATATCAACCAATAAGAGATGAGGGTGTGCATGCTTTTAATGACCTGAGACTATCAAACATGACATGCAGTGGTTAGTTCATTGCATGCAATACTATTTAATTAGCAAATAAACATTAATGTCTCTCGTTTTCCCCTCCTCCTTGGTCATGGTGCATAGCCTAAGATGACTTACTCACCTAGACGGAGGGAGTATCAACATTCACAATGTCAAATCAATATTTTTACACTCATTATAAAACGTAGTTCTTATACTCATTATAATCAGTATTGTAGATATTGGTATTTTTAGTATAAATTTGGTCATGGGATTTCATTGATGCCTATCAAAGCGTGGAGGAAGCGGAGCTTAGGGCTTGCATTGCCGGTCTCTACATAGGTATTTCTCTTCATAATCCTGTAATTTTAGAGACTGATTGCGCTTTTGTGGTAGCGTCTCTTGCATCGGGGGACCTGAAGATGAAAGCGTTGAGCATCTGGAAGTTGATCAACAATCTTCAATTGTCAAAGATTAGCCGTTCGGCAAATAAGGTGGCACACTTAATGGCTAAGTATAGCTTTGACAATAGATTATATGGTATTCTTGTAAATAACGTACCGCCCTGTGTGGTGAATATTGTATCGAATGAGTGTACTGGTGTGGCTGGTTAATTAATATAAGGTGGTGTTCAAAAAAAGTATATATTTGGTCAAGCACTTTGCAAACGGTTGACGGGAGTAAAAAGGACCAGAGGGAGTATCATGCATGCGGAGTAGGCAAAAAAATTGCTCATTTATAGCCGGTCGAAGTCTCAAAGGGCGCGACCGCGCGAGGGAGGCGAAGGTCATGGGAGGCGCGACGGTTGACGAAATTAAGTGAAGTTACATCCACGCGCCGGCATGGCGTGCGAACAGGCAGAAGCTATACCGTCAGGCCTACGATATGGGTCTAGTAGACATGACATCTAGTGGGTCCCGCATAGTTCTCGAGAACTCTTTGGGGGCTTGCAGCCGTTTATCCACCGGGCAAGCCAGCAACCCCACGCCGTTCGCACGCCCTACTCGTCCCCGTCTTCTACCTCACAACAGTTCGCTCCCAGTCATCCCGTCCTTTCACATTAGTTCGCTCCCAGTTTTTGCGGGGTACAACAGTTCAACTTCTCCTAACCCTCCTCCAAAATCCATGGCCTCCCAAATCTCCATGGTCGCCGCTGAGTACCAGGTTAGAGCCATCACCGGCGATCAGTTCATCGTCATCTACACACGTGGATCCGCGACGGTGAAAGCATGGCTTGCTCGCTTCCTACGCATGTTCAACAGTTCAACGGATGAGTGGGTCGCTGGGCTAGATGTTGAGTACACCACAGTCCTGGGACGAGAGAAGGATCTAAAGGACGAAGAGAGGAAGAAGCCCGCCGTGATCCAGGTTTGCGTACATAACGTTTGCTTGGTCTACCACATATGCCATGCCGACGTTGAGTGCCAGGATTTTAAGAACTTCCTCAAGGACAAAAGAGTGAAATTCGTTACTGTAGGCTTTAAGAACGACAGGGATGTCCTGCGTCGGATAGGTCTCGTTGTAGGCCAGCCCTTCGATCTCCAGAAGGCAAGCCTGGTGTCCTCCTCTCAACCTTCAATGCTGACCCTGGCAGCAGCCATGATTGATCCTTCGTACGCTAAACTGAAGAAACCTCATCACGAGTTTCATCATGCATGGGAGTCGAAGACATTAGATGAAGATCACATCCTGTACGCAGCAATGGATGCCTACCTTTGTTTAAATATCTACATGGGTTAGATGAAGAAGCAGAGCCCAGTGTCCGGTTCAAGCAAAGAAGCGTCGACGAAGAGGAAGAGGAAGAGGGACGAGGACAAAGTCGAGGACATGGACTCGGACTCCGAGTAGGTGGCAGTGTCGTCGCTCATGCTCGTTCTACTGCAGTGTCAAGCGGACTAGTTGCTTAGTTTATTTTGAAGGGTGTGTTGTGCTGAGGCCCCAGCAGAACTATGTTTATGTTCTTTCTTGTTATTTGAACTCTTTAGTACGTACTAGTACTATGTCTTACTACTGTTCTTCTTGCAGTTGGTACTACTGCTCGTACCTTCATGTTCATATTGTACTTAATATGTTCATACTAGTAGTGTAATTTGGGTCAGTCGATTTGTGAAAGAAGTTCAACGGAGCGAAGGAAGAAGACGGCGGAAGAGGTGGAAGAAGCCCTTCTAGCCATCCATGTTGCATCAAACGGCTCACATGAGTCGACTGACCCAAATTGCTCCTTCAGATTGCAGGATCCACGTGGCATTCAAGGTCTCGAAGGTAGATTACGCGTTTGCACCCGGTTTGCGGGCTCGACGCGCGCCCGACCGGCTTCCGCCGTGACAGCCACCATGTGCACCTCCTCCGCGCGGGCGGAGACGACAATGACACGCTAGTTCCTCCTCGCCGGCGTGCTGGAGCGCGCGCTCGTCCTCCTCTTCGTACGCTGCGTGCACAGACACAGCTCCACCAGCTGCTCGCGTGCTTAGTAGCACGGGGGCATGATGAGGAGGGACTGCAGACGACGTGAGCGGGCAAGCCTTTGGCTTCATGGCACAGGGATGGCGGCGACACGGCGGTGATGGGCGAGAAATTGTTGTCCGGAGCAGGCGGGCGCCAGCATGCGCAACGGCGGCGGCGGCATATTGATGAGTGCGCGTATGGGAGCTTACTTTAGTTTTATATGAGGTTGGTCAAACTTAAAAGAAAACCGTACTAGTACACGTAAACATTAGACTTAGGCAGCGCTTTTATTAATTTTTTTGAAGTTAGTACCACAACCACGATACGGAATCCTGTGCAAGCACGTGAACCGCAGCCGCGCGGTTGATCAAACGGTGCGTCACCGTGTCACGCTCGAAGGACATCCATCGAACCTTTTTGTGTGTGTGAAAACAATCCTCAAATATTACTCAACTTTTTTTCCTGGGAAAGTTCTTGACGCTGCAGTATTTCCATATATTTGAATTTAGCTCCAGTTTGTGTTTATTTGGATTTGGACGTTTTAGGTGCGCCCTAGTTTTTCTAATATTTATTTTGTGTGTGTGACTGTGAGAGAACGTGTGTATGTGTCCATATGTGTGTTGTGGCGGAAGGGCAATGTGGAGACGGTGTGCATGTGATACAGACATAGAGAGGTGTGAATGTGCAAATGATCATGCATGAGTGAGACATTGACAGATGCCGATACATTGTCTATACATGAGAGAACGGTCTTCTAGTTTACTTGTGTGTGTATGTGTGTGTGTGTGTGAGAGAGAGAGAGAGGAGCATCCGTAACACAACAACCATCTCTCTCGATTCGTCCGTCCCTCGCACGATCGCATGCAACATATGCATCAACGCACACATTTTGACACCCACACTCGGCCCCTGCCCACCTCAAGGCACGCACAATCTCTTCGTGAATACCCATTTCTCTCCTTAGGTTTGTTTTCGCTCAATATCTGACACACACACACACACACGCCCGCGCGCGCGCGCTCGCAACACAACACACACGCACACTCCCCCGAGCACACAATTCATCCCCATCCAAGGTTATACGGCGACCACTCTCGCTTGTGCTTCTTTGCACCCCAACATGCACAACACCTCAATCTTCAAACAGGACATCGAGCAGATCGAAGACGGCAACCACACCACGCTAGAGAATGTGGGGTCATTTGGAAGAAGGGTGATGTGACGACGGCTGACTGACTCCTCCCCCACTCTCTCTCTCTCTCTCTTGCACAAAATTACCAATCCCTCTCCCCCCCCGCACAAAATTGTCAATCCCTCAACCCATGAGATCCTTCCCCTCTCGTCCATGTTTTTCTAGCTCTCTCCTCAAACACGTTGTCTCTTCTCCTTCCACGTATACAATATCACGTATATTACATGTCTCCATCTTTCTCACAGACCTAACTTCTTCCTCTCTCTTTCTCTTTCTCTCTCTCTCTCTCTGTCTCGTTAGGTTTGTATCCTACTCTCTCGTCCACATACATACAATCTTTCCCGCCCTATCTGCTCCATCTTCAAAAGCTCTCTCTGCACGTTTCATTCACATAATGGGATATGTCAAAATGTTGCTTCTATAATGGCTGATGTAGAGTTTTGGTTGTTTTTGTTGCATCCTACAAAGTAATAACTATGAAATGCATTTAGATTCTCATTTGACTGGGATTATGTGAGTTTGAGCATGTTGTGAAGTACTATAGACCTTGTATACATCTTGGGATTTGACAATGATTGTAACTATTGAATTGTATAGACCATTGCATTCGAAGTCAATAGCCTAATATATTTATTTCACAATTTCAACAAATGATTAGTTCACTACAAACTAAGAAAACAAATGTGTACTCCCTCCGTTTTTATTTTAGTCCGCGTATTAGCATTGGTCAAAGTCAAGTTTTGTAAACTCTCAGAAAGCTTATAACAAAAAATATTAACATATACAATAACAAATAAATACCATTAGATTCATTATTGAATGTACTTCCACATCATACATATTTGTTATGGTAAATGTTTATATTTTTATATAAACTTGGTCAAACTTTAGGAAGTTTGACTTCGGTCAAACCTAATATGCAGAGTTTACTACTACTACTCGCTAGTTGCTTAGCCGAATCACTCAACACGCCACACGGGGAGTCCAGTGTCACAAAATTTTGAGGTCGGCGGGAAAATCTCCCGCGACCCTGATTCGAGCAGTGGGAAGTTACCATCATAGCCTTCGGAACAGGCCTACGGACGACGCTTGGTAGGGGGCTGTTTTCGTAACTTCAGGTTCACCCTACCCAGCCAGCCCCACCCCGGCACCCAGAGTAGTACACCTGAATACTCCCCATTTTCTATCCCCACCGCAAAATAGACTTCTCCACGGCACCGCAGCCTTCGTGCTCCTCCCCTTTACATCGGCGCACTCGTCCACCGCAGCGCATCTGCCTCATCGACGACCTCGTACGCCGCACTGGAGCCGGTCCACCGTCGTCGTCGTAGACGGAGCCTCTTCCCCGGCATCGTCTTCCACGGTCTCGGATCTGCTTCCCGGAAGCCGACGCCAAGCGCAGAAGTACCACCGTCGTGGACAATGAACTGACTCCCGTTGCCGACCATGACTCACAGAGGCCGCCGCGACCATCGTTCTCCTCCTCGATTGGTAATGTGTGTATTGAATCACTTAGCAGTACATGTGCAGTTCCAATTTTGTTCATACCTACCCTTCAATTTTCCTGGGTGCTATTGTTCCCGTAAAAGTAATTGGTTATAGCCTCCATTGTCCAACAGAATATCAGCTTGTAATTGTGCGTCGCTCCTGTATCGCGCTGTGCTTGGGTAGGTTTTTCATCTGCAACCAGCAGTGTGGCAAATGATGGAAAGGTTTTTAGAACTAGCAAGATGCCCATGCGTTGCACGCATCAAGATGCATTTGTATGAGTAGTTTATCTTGTGGGAGAAAAGGATGAACGAGGGAAGGCCTTATTTGCAAATCTGGAGAGGGGTATGGGTATCTTTTTTTATCTATCTATGCTGAGAACTATCCTCTACTCTCTAGTATCTACTTCTCGATCTCAGCACTGTAAACGCTTTTTTAAAGCGCCGCGCGTTGCGATTCTGTTGGAGATGCTCTAACATGGCAGACGAGTGCTTTAATGTTGCCCACAAGATGCGCGAGTATTACTAGTAGTATTTTTCTTGCCATGTTGAGATTTTAAAACCACGAGTGTGAACATGCAGAGGAGCAATGAAGACCAAACACGGGATATTCGGGACATCTTCAAGGAGCGTGGCAAGTTAAAGAGGAGCTGCACCGAACCTGTAAAACGAGCTTTGGTAAGTAACACCCTTTCAATTACTTTCGTTTAGCCTCGTGTTCTTCGATGTGTATATGTTGTAGTTTCTGTTTCTCTTAAGCGTGGTGTTCTTCGATGTGTAATAAGAAGAGTCTTAATCGTCCTAATGCTTTCGTTTTTAACTTGATGTAGGAAGTGGGTGTTCTCACCTTGTAGTCTGTTTTTATATTTCTTTTCCTTTTGAATTCACTTCTCCGAGTTCTGTTTATCTGGCTTCTACTAAATGGATCTAGGTTTCTCTGAGTATTGATCTAAAAAAGAAGTAACTTCATGTCAGGATGCAGTTCCTGCGAGGAGGGAAGTATGGTCAACCTCGAGATCATGTTTCCAAAATGAGGCTGGATTACACACAAGGTGCCAGTTCCCTAATGATGCTGGATTAGACACAAGGTGCAAATTCCCAGATGATGCTGGATTACACACAAGCCAGGTGGAGTCGTCAGCTGTTCGTGTCCTCGTGGCATTAGTAAAGGCTGAAAGAAAGCGTGCAGCAGCCCTTGAGAATGTAGCTGAGTTCCTGAAGAAGCGAAAAGAGCAATCAGATGCTCTCTTCACCCAAGCCAAAGAAGAGATGGAAGAAGCCAGAAATAAGCTAGCAGAGGCAGAGCAGGCTAGGCGTCTCCTGCTATCTAAAACTGTTGTCAATACAAAATTTCCTTCATAATAGCTAGGTTCAAATGTTTATCCAGTCAGCATGCCTGTTGTGATGTCTGTGCATCTACTGATGTGGCACAAAATGTTTTTTTGGGTCATGTAATAACAGCAATTACTTTCCAAACAATAACAGACGAAGCATTGGACATGGTATAGTTCACGCGCAAGCCCGACATTCCAAGTTCAACTTCCACATCAAACTCATGTTCACAGATATCTGCACATTCATACATAATGTCCACAACCATGATTCACTTCAAAGCCAAAAAAATGTGAGGAGAGTTATAAATAAAGAAAAACCTCTACTAGTTCCTGCTACCAGTGCGAGCACAACAAGTCAAGACCATGCGTAAATTAATTATATTTTAGTCATTTTTTGTGTTCTAAAATGCCTGCCGGCTCGCGGAAGGACGTGTTGCCGGCACACGCGCGGATTCAATGAAGGCAGGCGGGGCAGTCTTAAGCTGGTTGCACGCGGCGAGGAGGCGTGCTCAGCCGGGCCTGCAGCGAGTGCGGCCCTCTTGGCCGGCGCGCCGGTTCAATGCCTGCGCTATGAGAGGTCGCGTCCGTGTCAGAGCAATCACTCCCTCCAGTCCTTTTTTGTTTGGGTATAACAAAATCTCGTTTTCCATTCACATTTTACAAGTAAAATTCGTGGACAAACTTTGACCCAAAGTACGATGGGGACTAGTAAACCAGAATGGAGGTAGTAGTTTTTTTAATCAAAGAAGGGTTTCCCCTTCCGATTACTGAAAACCAGCATCTAAATCTAAACCATAGTATTTGCCCTAGAACTACCAGGTTCAACATCTCGTAACATAAACCCATACAACCATACGCCAAGGAGGTACGTAGTACTATGAATTCCATTTTCGCTCCATACCAATCGTTCTAAAAACTACTTACTACTTATAACGTGCCATTGAAAATCGGAACTCTTAACCCCGCTAAAAAACGATATTTTAAACGTGGCTACTCGATCTGTGGCAACTGGCGAGCCACCGCGCTCCAAGTCGTTCACCTGTGGTCCCGACCATCAACTCCTACAAAGGTGCTCCACCACGTACCCGGTACCCGCGAATGCAGCAATCGTGCACCTAGGGTTTTAGGGTTTATTTGTTAACGTCGCCTTTACGTAACACTCATGTGTGCGAGACAGCGAGAGGCCGACTGCGTGCGTGCGCCTCTTCTCTTCGTATATGTACTCCACCGTTTGTCTGGTGTCCAAAAAATTATAATAACTACTAGCAATGTGCCAATGCGTTGCCACACGATCAAAGTAGATTAATACATATTCACCGATTTGATAGAAAAAAAGTCTAGTTTTGAAATACGTATATCACTAAAAATATGTTATGTTTCACTCAAAATATATTCCTTTGGCGGTTTTGATGAGATAAGGGAGGAATGTTGTTGGTTTCAAGATTCGAGAAGTGGTATATGTCTAATTTCTACTCTTACTAGCAAGATGCCCGTGCGTTGCACGGAACATCAAGATCTTGTGGGAGAAAAGGATGAACGAGGGAAGGCCTTATCTGCAAATGTGGTGAAGAGTGTGGGTAAATTGCCATATTTTCCTTCCTATCCGTCAGATATAAATCGGACGACCTACATTGCAGGATGGCAGGCCCACCATCATCACCAACTCTATTTTTTATCCCTACTCTTATAAAAAGCATTGTCGGTGATGATCGTGTGCCTGCCATCCTGCAATATAGGCCGTCCGATCTATATCTGACGGATAGGAAGGAAACTATGGCAATTTTGCAAAAAGATACCCACACCCCTCTCCACATTTGCAAATAAGGTCTTCCCTCGTTCATCCTTTTCCCCCACAAGATAAACTACTCATACAAATGCATCTTGATGTTCCGTGCAACGCATGGGCATCTTGCTAGTTGTTGCAAAAAGCCCATGTGTGTGTGAGAGAGAGGGAGAGTGGAGGAGGACGGAGTGCATGTGTGACAAAGACACAAGTAGTGTGTGTGCGATAGGTATCAGCTTAAAATGAGGCGATAGTGTGTGTGTGCACGATCGAGAGGGCGTGTCTCAAGAAGGGAAGAAAAAGCTACATAGATACAAGGAGCGGGAGAGAGACATGTATGCGATGGTGGAAGCATGAGTGTGCGGGTGTATAAACCTATCTAGAGGCTAGCTAGTCGATAAATGTTTGTGAGAGAAATACGAGTCGGGGTGCGAAAGCAAGAGTTTTGTGTGTGTGAGAGAGAGACGGTAGTCGGGAAGGGGAGTGGAAGCAGGAGTTGTGTGTGTGTCTGTGAGAGAGAGAGAGGAGACGGTAGTCGGGGTTGTCTGATCGGTGTCAGTCTGGGATGGAGACGAAAAGGAGACCGCAACAAATGTTGTGTCTACAGGAGAGAGAGAGAGAGTAATTTTAGTGGTATGAGTCATATGTAGAGACATATAGGGTGTGTGAGAGAATCCCATAGAGAGAAAGACAAAGTGAAAGACGAGTGGAGACTGTGTGTGTGGCGGTGAAAAAGAAAGCTTAGGTACCGAGTGATACCAGAGAACAGTAGAGACGTGAGAGATAATGAAAACCGTGTAATGTATAATGATAGGGAGAGTGTGACACTTCTCAAGGGAGACGTCGAGAGACCATGTTTGCGAGGATAGGAGAAACATGAAGTGAGCGTGCGGGTGAGCTGGAGAAAAGAGAGTGATAGCTACCTGAAGGAGCATGCATGCGAGAGAGATGGGCGTGAAAGGAGTGAACAAAAAAGGGATTCAAATATTTGAATTCGAGATGATGATACATGTAATCCATACTCGAACCAAAATTGATCTATCAAACATGCATACTCATATGAATTCACGCACATCTATGTTATTTAATATGTAGATATTACTGATCCATACATTTTAGTAGAACATAATTTGGTTAAATTTTTTCGAATTCAACCTTAAGATTTCGAGATCGTTGTATTTGTAAATCATATTATACATATAAAGGAGCAGAATTCTTTGTTGTGCTTTTGAAAGTATATATAAAAAATGATGTATATAGAATGTAATTCCAATTGAAAATGGATCCCGCCCGAAAAAAAATAGTAGAATACAAACGGGATTCGAATTGAGTTGGCACGGTAAACGTGCACTGTGCAAAATTTGAACGAAGCGGGGAAAGTCGCAGTAACCGCCCGAAACCAAAATCTGCGAGATGGAAATCACTACTGCCTATCCCTGCCACGCAAAGCCTATCTGCTGGATTTCTATAGGTTTCGATAGGGGTAGGTTTGTAATTTCACCCAAACGTGACGTAACCGCCTCTCACCCGGATTCATACACGGTGGGCGCCAAAACACAGTGTGCCCTCGGCCGAAATCGACTCCCTCCCCGATTCATATTCATACACGGTGGGCGCCAAAAACAAACTCTCGTCGGCAAATATTCGGTGTATGCGAGATTACCGTCCTATCCCCAACCGACTAATGTTGCTGTGATGTAGTAGAAATTTGAAACGGGGGCTAAGTTTGTAAATTTCCTCGCATTTGAGACAAGCGCGCCCTGAATACATGGTTCCCCCCTTCCTCTCTACCTCCCTTTTCCCCATTCGTACTCCGTGGGCGCCAAAACACCCTCTCCACCCCACCCTCCTCCGTCCGCGCCGTCCGCCACCCCATCCACCGCCGTCCTCCTCCACCATGCCGGAGCTGATACCCCGACGCCGCCGTCCATTACAAGAGATCGACCTCTCTCATCCACGCCTTCGGACCGGGATCCTTGCATCCCGTCCTCTCGCTTCATCCCCGCCGTCGTCCACCTTGCCGGCGCCGCTCCTACGACCGTCTCGTCCACCGCGCCCCGCCGCCACCGTCTACCCTCCTAGATCTGCTTCCACGCCGCCGACAGCCATCGCTACCGCAGCACCGTCAAATTCTCAGCAGATGCGTACACGGCGCCGCACCAGAGGCGGTACTCTTTCGTATCTGCTCAACTTATTTATCGCAGCAAGAAAATAGATCGCCACTGCTTTACTCTGATTTCTTGTCTTGGTTGCGAAGTTGCCTTTGTCCGGTTTGCACCTTCAGATCCGCCATGGCACGCTCAACACTATACTCCCAATGCTTATGGTTTTCCCCTTTTATATTCCACACTAGTTAAATCACAGTAGACTAAATTTCAAAATTGGGTCAGTCGATTTTTCAGAGCTCGCCGGAGTTCGCCGGTGCGATCCAAGGGGCTCGGGTGGTTGTGGGGCCTCGCCGAACGAAGAAAACTCGACGCGGGTGGGGGGTGGGGGTGGCGGAGGAACACAGGCGGTGGGGGCCGGTGGTCCGGCCGGCGGCCCGTGCGGTGTTCTGTATGGGAAGAATCAGAGACGAGGAAGAAGAAGGGTTAGGAGACGTAGGATCTTCATCCAACCGCCTGAAATGGTCGAGAGACAGCTGGGAGTTGCATTCTTAATGCGCTCTGGTTCATCATGTGTGGGCACTGCGCAACCAACATTTTATTATCCAAAATCTGCTTGCTCTTCTTTACCATGTTCCTCTTCCGTTCTTCTTTAATATGTACTCTCTCCGTTCCTAAATACAAGTCTTTGTATAGATTCCACGATGGACTACATATGGAGCAAAATGAGTGAATCTACACTCTAAAATGTATCTGGATACATCTGTATGTGATCCATAGTGGAAATCTCTACCAAGACTTATATTTTGGAACGGAGGGAGTATGCTAGTAGTACAGTATGTTCCTTGTACTGAAGATGAGCAGGGACATTTGCAGTGTAGAGGTCTATATGGTCGGTTTTGATGGACACTTTGAGCCTCTTTGATTCGTAGGATCTTGGAAACATAGGAATAGGATTTGTAGTGGACTCCCCACTTGAATCCTATAAGAATAACAAGGAAATGCGTGGAGCTGTGTCGCCTTTGAGAGTTATACTGATATTAACAGTACCGCACCTTCACTTGAAGAGAGCTGGTATCCGAAGCCTTTCTAGCCGTACCGGCAATACTAGCACATATATTCCAGCAAGTTCCACTTTGCTGATTTTACTCTGATGCTTAAGGTTTTCCCGTTATATCTACACTATGATCTGTGTAGTTTCTTTGTGTCGCACTAGCAGCAGTCCACTCTTGAAGCTAAACAGTGCAATGACTTACAAAATTGGTACCAAGGCAATGAGTGCCATTCTGGATGCAATGAAACTCATACGCTCCCCACCTGTTGACTCTTGTTCAGAATATGATCCTAATGACTATTCTAACCTCGAGGAGTTAAAGGCAGATGGCCTGTCCTGTTCACCCATCAAGGTGCCTGTTCTAATTTGGCAATGTTTTATTGATTGCGGGTATCTTGCATATGTTGTCTTGAATTTCTTCTACTTTGTTGCACCGCCATCTGCTTAGTTTACTCATCATATATGTCGAGATGCCATGCCCATCCATTATCAATACATATTCCATCTGTCATCATACCATGTTTTTCCACTCAAATGTTGTTCGTGTGCATCAGACATCAAAAAGGAAGAGGGTGATTGCCGAACCTGAAGGAGCACCAGCAAAGTCCTTGAAAAACATGGTGGTGCCGGAGAAATCAGACAGCACCCCACTTATATTGGCTGTACAACCAGTGACACAAAACGTAGGACCGACTCCAGCAGACTGTACCCATACTTCACTGGCCACACCACTAGCCCCACCACACAGGACCTGCACTCCAGCAAAAGGTATACCGATTTCATTTGCCATAGCACCAGCTGTACCACAGAAAAATCCCACTCCAGCAAAAAGTACAGCAAGTCCACTGGCCGAAGACCTATCCCAACTGCAGAGACGGCCAATTCCTGCAGATTGGAACCCCATTCCATTTATTCCCAGTTTAAAAGACAATGCTTTCAATGTTGTTAGGGACTACGTGCATATATTCCCATCATGGGAAGATTATTGTGAAGACAAACACCATTTTCACATCTTCCTGTCCAACTTACGTGTAAGTGCTATTATTCATGGTTATTATTTTCCTGTTTTCTGCTGATTGAACACATCAATGATTTACATTACATTGTTGTAACTAGGCGAGGGTCAATCTGGATAGTCATGACGAGCAAAGCTTGCTTGTGCTTTTCAAGGAAGCATTGCAACAGTATCGGTGTTACCTGAGGAAATCACACTTTGGTGGCAAATCTATAAACGAATTTCCGGTGAAGTCTCATGTGCTAAATTTAGAAGACATTGAATGGAAAAACCTTGTTATGCACTGGTCTCGTTCCCAGGATGAGGTACTGTCTATGAAATCACATGACAATTTGAACTTCTACTTTTCCGCATGTGCCTTATGGATCTTGTTTGCAGGAAATCTGCTCGAAGAAGAATTCCGGTTTGAAAAGAACGACATGATATCACAAATATGCTGCCCGCTGCTTTGCTCTTGTTAGTACATGTTGTCCTATATCACTGTACTTGCATACATACCTGGTTCATTATGTGACAGCAGTATGCATGATAGCTTGCTTATCAATTGTTCGCTCCAAATTATCTGATCTGTATGAATGGTTACATTAGTGTAGAATATATCCAATACCAATGTTTTTTTAGCTCTGCATTGTTCTTGTAAGTACATGTTGTCCTTTATCAGTGTACTTATAATGATAGGTAGTTGTTCATGTACCATCACTCTCCAGCTTATTTTCCTTTGCCCTCCATTTTCTACACATCAGATCTATATTTACTCTTACCATAAGGTTGGTACTGAAGAAGTTTAGCTGTGCATTGCTCTTGGCTGTACCTTTTGCCTGTATCGCTGCACTTACATTTATAGCTACTTGGTTATGTAGCATCACTCTTCATCTTATCTTAAATATTCCCCATTTTTCGTATATTATCACATCTATATTTACTCTTAACAAAATGTAGAATAAAGGCAATGCTTATGAAGAAGATTCTGTGGTAAACTTCTTGAATTGCCCCCCCCATCAGCATGGACAAGGCCTTTATAGAGCCTGTCTTCACCAATAATGTAAGTTTGTCCATCTCAAGCCTTCAAACTTTGTTGTATATATTTGGTTAGGCATGACTGCAACAGCTGTTTATTTTTGGTGTTTGCATCAAATTGCATGTTTAAAGTTTATTATGTAGTTCATAAACAAAAGTTTGTCCTTTCTCAATTTAAGTTTTCAGTTGTACAACCAAGTTCCTTATTCATACCATGTAAATTAAACTATACAGAGCAAGTGATCTTCTTTTGCACTGCATGTATGCTTCTGTTCTTCATCCGTAATCCAGTGGTGTGGTGAACCTACCCACTACAGCACAATGTCATATTCTGCAATGTCTTAACTATGAACAATGTCATATCATTCTACTACTCCCTCCGTCCGAAAATACTTGTCATTGAAATGGATGTATCTAGATGTATTTTAGTTCTAGACACATCCATTTTGATGACAAGTAATTCCGGACGGAGGGGGTATTATTTAAACCATCTCTTTATTTGCCAATCTGAAATGGGATAAATTGACAGCACACTAACCATTGATACTTATGAGTTCTTGATCTGTAATCCAGTGGTGTCGTGAAGCTGCCAACTCCTTCACAATGTCATTTCCTGCCATGTCTTGACCTGAACAATACCATATTGTGCTAATGCAATTTTAAACTGTGTCACTTTATTCGTCAGTAAGAAATGTGATGAATTGTCAGCACTGATACTTTTATGTGCAAAACCTGTCATCTGTCTACTTGTTTATCTTTCAGAGTGAGGAAGATTTAAGTGTTGAACAAGCACAGTCTCATCATCTTGCTCAGCTGCTTGCACTGCAGCTCCCCAGCAGGGCTAACCTTTCTTGAACTCTATTGAAGTGCTGTCGGTTTTGTATATTATTTTGTCGGCGTGTTTATTTGCACTGGTGGCGATCGTTGATGCCCAGTGTATGTAATCTGCTGTCTGCTTGTGCTTTATTATCATAGTGGCAAACTTTGATGCCCAGTGGATGTAATATGCTGTAATTTCTTTATTGTATAGTCTTGGTTTTTTCTTATTCATGATGTTGCAGTTATTTTACTGTATATATATCCTGTCTTCACAGTAAACCGGCCAAACCGTAAAATTACCGTAAAATTACAGTCATGCAATCACGATGTAGGTTGAGCCTGAAACGTGCCGAATAGCTAACGGGCCGGCAGCAGCCCGAAATGAACCCCGACCCATGATTGTGCGAATCAAATCACGGGCTTTTAACATGCCAAAATTGTCTCGGTCCATGTTTGGCCCAATCAGATATCGGCCGCGAGCAGGCCGGATGCAAACCGGGCCGTAGTTAGGCCCAACTATATGACGGGCATTTAACAAGCCGAAATTAATATAGGGACGAAATGTTAAACGGGTCCTTAAGAGGCCAAAACCAATTTCAGGCCGAATTACTAAGTGGGCCCCTAGCAAGTGGGCCCAAAAGCATAGTGTCCAGTTGACGGGTCGAATCTGATATGGGCCATAATTGAGCCCATAGCCTCTTAAAGGGCCGTACCTGATCTGGGCCGTAATTTGGCCCAGAACGTGGTAGGCTTTTAACTGGCCGGATCTCATATGGGCCACTATTAGGCCCGGAACGTGGCAGGCCATTAATGGACCGGATCAAATATGGGCCGACATTTGGCCCAAAACATGGCAGCCAGTTAATAGGTCGGCCTACTAGGGTCCTCAAATTCTTGTGGGCCTACAGCTGGGTCGGCCCATTAATGTCAGTGAAATCTCGTGGGCCTTTACACTACTAGGGAAAAGCTTATACACAGAAAGTTACTAGTAGTGAGGGTTAAAAACCCACGCTACTGCTAGCAGTAGCGCGGGTTTTTAACCCTCGCTACTACTAAGCGGTCTTTACCGTGCCCCCCGGGACATGCCATAGTAGTAGCGCGGGTTTTTAACCCTCGCTACTACTAAGTTTGATAGCAGTAGCGTTGGTTTTTATCCCTCGCTACTACTAAGTGGTGCCATAGTAGTAGCAAGGGGGTAAAAACCCACGCTACAACTAAAGGTCCCATTTTCAAACTCTACCCCCCCCCCCCCCCGTGGATCGCCTTTTCAGTTTAAAAAAATAAAAGAAAATGATGAAAATGTCAAAAAAATAAAAGAAAATAAGTTTCCCATGTGATATGTGGTCTAGTTGTTGGGAAAATTTGCAAATATGAATTTCGACTTTATTTGCAAAATCTCTCGAGAATTTGTAAAAATGGGCATAACTTTTGCATACTAACTCGGATGAAAAAGTTTTTTATATGAAAAATCATCTACTAGATATTTTCAAAATCCTCGTTAAACATTTTCAAAATCCTCAAAAACCAAACAGAAAAAAAGTTACGGGGCTTTTAAGATCTGGAGGCCAAAAAATTCATCAAATTTCAGTTTTTTTTTTAATTTTTGTTAAATCTGGTCAAACTATGGTCAAACTAATTATTCAAGAATATTAGTGTTACTAAATAACGATTTTAGTTTTTTTGAATTTTGGTCAAATCTGGTCAAACTATGGTTAAACTGTGGTCAAACTGTGGTCAAACTGTGGTCAAACTAATTATTCAAGAAATATGAGTCTTACTAATTTTTTAGAACAATAGTTTCAAACTCAAACAGTGAAATGTGTGACTTCATGCTCAAGCTAAATTCCTGAGGTTAATAGGATTGACATCTTACTATTGTCAGGAAAACAACAAGTGCAGACTTGGAAACGAGGGAGAATAGAACCCGGAAGTTAAGCGTGCTTAGGCTGGAGTTGTGAGAGGATGGGTGACCGGCCGGGAAGTTAGATGATTTGGAATGATGAGGGGTGATTAGAGATTAAATTGAGCAGCGATGAGGGGTGATTAGAGTTTGAGGTTAAAATAATTTAGAAATTTGAAAATTAGGGAAAAAACCGAATTTTTTTCTCGAAAAAATTCAAAAAAAAAACAGAGATTAGAGATTAGTAGTAGCGCGGGTTTTTACCCATGCTACTACTAACGGACGTAGTAGTAGCGCGGGTGGCACCCGCGCTACTGCTATACTTTAGCTGTAGCGCCTTATTAGTAGCGCCGGCCCCCGCGCTACTAATAGGCCCAAAACCCGTGCTGCTGCTAGGCTTTTCCCTAGTAGTGTTATCCGGGCCGGCCCATTATGATCCGCAAGAATCTTGTGGGCCTTTACCTGGGCCGGCCCATTATGGCACACAAAAATCTTGTGGGCCATTACCTGGGCCGGCCCATTATGGCCCGCAAAATCTTGTGGGCCGTTAGCTGGGCCAACCCATTATGGTCCACAAAATCTTGTGGGCCTTTAGTTGGGCCGGGCCATTTAAACTTGATGGGCCGGTCCACGTGTCAACACATCATAGGCGCGTCTCGCCCATTGGATCAGTGACACCTGTGCCAGCGCGGACCTGACACGTGTCTCCTCCAGCCAATGATGATTGTACACGTGGAAAATCCCCATTGGTCGGGGCTGTTAACGGGTTATCGGATCCAAAACCCGACCCGATAGCTTAACAGCGTTCCGTTACGGTGGATGCCATGTGTCGGTCACCCATGACGAAAGCACTTCTGTGACGCGCGATTTATCATCATGGAAGTGGACACTTCCGTGATGATAATTTTGGCAATGTCATGGAACACTTCTACGACAGCACAGGTATGACTATCTTGATTCTGTCATAAATTTGTCATGGATGTACATGCATGACAAAAAACGAGACCTACTGTGACAAACACGTATCATCACGGAAGTGTATTTTTTTTTGTAGTGTTGGTGGGAGCGGTGGAAGCTGCATGCGCCTACTTTTGACTTTCTTTGCACCAACCTGGACATGTAGTCCAGTTATTTTCTGCGTCAATTTCAAACGAGTAGCCTCGGGACACACATCCTGGAAGTCAGATGTATACACCTGTTTCATTTCCAGACCACTAACCAGCTCTCGAAAAAGCTTATTTGCTTCCCATGCAAGTGATGGCTGATCAAGAAATGTTTTCACTTCAAACTTGGGGATGCGTGACATTGGTGACTCTTTTTTAAACTCCATCATCACAAAATCTCTCATGGACATCCTACAATCCTCATCTACACCTTTGGCTTTCTTGCCATATTCTTGTGAATAAGGTACTGCAGTGGAGTCCCGTCATCATCTTCACTGTCTGTATTATCAACTTCTGCATCCTCGTTACCCCCATTGCCACCACTGGAGTCACTGTTGTGACCTCCGTTCCTGTCCTCATCATCCTTGGCGTCACCCTTCCCATCATCCTTTCTATCATCTTTGTCATTCTCGTCATCTTCATCATCCTCCTTCTCTTCATGCTCTTCCTTCTCTTCATCCTCTTCCTCCTTCTTCCTCCTTCTCTTCATCCTCCTTCACACCCTCCTTTTTCTTTTCATTTTCAATCAAATTTGCCTCGTTTGTGTCTCCCTCTATTCCATCAATTTCCAGCTCTGACCCCTTGTTAGCAGTTGCTGCATTTGCACTTTCCTTATCCTCACTAGTTGCTTCCACACCATCTCCAATAATTTCATCCTTATTCACATTGGGCCCGCTGTCTACCCTTATGGTTTCATCACCATGACCATCGTTTGAGTCGCCATCACTATCACCCCCATCGCCGTCATCCCCTCCATCATCAGTTTCCTCGTTGGACATGCCATCTTCATCGTTGTCGTCATCATCTATTTGGTATGACTCTTCGACACTTGGCAGGGACTCAATTTCAGGGGAAGATTGTCTCTGTCTTTTCCTGGAGTGTTGCTTACTTGTTCCCGTGCCAGTTGGTTCAATAGTCCTTGCCACAGCTTCATCTTCATCAATCCTTCCAATGCCATGCACAAACTTTCCCACTAGATGTGATATTTCAGAGCACATTGTCAGTGTCAAAACTGGCAGATCTCGGGTAGGGGGTCCCAAGCTGAGCGTCTGAGGATTGATGGTAACAATGGACAAAGGACACAGTGTTTACCTAGGTTCAGGCCCTCTTAATGGAGGTAAAACCCTACCCCTACTTGATTATATTTGAAGGGTACCGAGGTTACAAGAGTTGATCTACCACGAGATCGTATCAGCTAACCCTAGCTTGGCTAGCCTAGTAATGTTGTGATCCTGCCTTCGATCTAACCTCCAGTTTATATAGCTACCGGAGGGGCTTATGGTTGTACAAAGTCGGTTCAACAGAAAGTAAATAGCATATCCGGACACCTAAACTTGCCATCCACGTATACGGGAGTCCACACCGGACACGAGAGGTGGTCTTTAGTCTTGTATCTTGCTGGCCCATCAGTCTGGCCCATATCCAATAGACCAGACGCCTGAGGATCCCTTAGTCCAATGATAACCCACAAGTATAGGGGATCAACTGTAGCCTCTTTTGATAAGTAAGAGTGTCAAACCAAACGAGGAGCTAAAGGTAGAACAAATGTTCCCTCAAGTTCTATCAACCACCGATACAACTCTACGCACACTTAGCCTTCGCTTTACCTAGAACATGTATGAAACTAGAATTACTTTGTAGCTGTTGTTGGATAGGTTTGCAAGAATTTAAAGAGCACGTAAATATAAACTAGGGTCTATTTAGATAAAGAAGCAATAAAGTTAGTATAGCGAGTGTGGAAAAGTGGTGGTAGGAGTTGTGAAATTGTCCCTAAGCAATTGACTACTTTACTAGACCGATAGCAAGTTTTATGTGGGAGAGGCCACTGCTAGCATGTAATCCCTGACTTGGAATTCTATGCACTTATGATTGGAACTATTAGCAAGCATCCGCAACTACTAACATTCATTAAGGTAAAACCCAACCATAGCATTAAGATATATTTCCCCCCTTCAATCCCGTATGCATCAATTTCTACGCTAGGTTGAAGCTTCTGTCAGTCTAGACCTCCAATACATAGTCCTATCAACATAAAACTAACCCTATGGTGTGATCCACGCACGCGCTCATATGATGGGCACCAAAAGATAGCAACATAACCACAAGCAAATTAAACCAATCATAGCAATTCACTAATTACCGATAGGACAACGAAAATCTACTCAGACATCATAGGATGTCAACACGTCATTGGATAATAATGTGAAGCATAAAGCACCATGTTCAAGTAGAGGGTACAGTGGGTTGCGGGAGAGTGGACCAATGAATATAGATGGGGGAAGGTGATGTAGATGTTGGTGAAGATGACGGAGGTGTTGGTGTAGATCGCAGTGATGATGATGGCCCCGGCGGCGCTCCTGCGCCACCAGGGTAGAGGGGGAGTGTCACAGCCCCAGATCAGCCCTTGTTTGTTTTTGCTTTAGCATCCATGCAACATGTTTAAATGTTATGAAATTTGAAATGGGGATGACCAAGCCCTAGCACCAAAGCATTGCAAATAGGTTCAACTTCAAAATATTTTCAAAGAACCCAAATTGGTTTGCAAAAATGTTCATGATTACTGGAAAAGGGTGAAAACCATATCCAGAGATGATGGATATTTTTCCAAGCCATTTTTGGATTTTTGAATAAACCATATTGTATTTGAATTGGGGCATTTAAATATTGTTAATATTTTTAAATGCTCCAACAATTCTGAAAATAGTTGAGGGCCTCTGTAATAATTCAGTTAATGTCCACAATTATTCTCAGGATTTATAAAAAAATGATTTAGTGTCTAAAACTAAATCAAAACAAACTACAGAAAATAGAAATAGAAAAGAGGAAATAAAAGAAAGGGAGAGAAGGCCACCTGGGCCACCTACCTGGCGCCCACTTACCTGGCCCAGCTCCCCCAACGGCCCAGCCCACCGCCGCCCCCCCCCCCTATCGTCTTCCTCCCTGCCAGGAGGACGGACACCACGACGCGGCCGCGCGCGCCACCTCCACCCTGCTCGGCCACCTCCTGCTTCCCCTGGCCACCTCCTGCTTCCTCCCCGGCCTCCCTAGCGACGCCCCGGACGACGCCACGCAGCCCAGACTGCTCTCTCACTCTCTCCCGAACTCTTCCCCCTTTTCCGCTCCCTCTCCCTCTCGAGCCCGAGCGCAGCCGCAGCCGCGCCACCGTAACGCCGCGGCCACCGTCTCCCCCTCGACCCCTCGCTGTGCCTGCGAGCTCCGTCTCGACGTCCCTGACCTCCTCGACAAGCCACGACGCCACGGACGCGCTGCAACGCCGCCATCACCACCATCTTCATCGCCACGGCCGGCGATCGCCGCCGTTCGATTCGCAGCACCAAAGACGCCCCCGAGCTCGCTGACCACCTCATCGTTCTCCCTGTGAGCTCCTGCTGCCTCCTCTTTGCTCGCTTCCCCTGTTTCCGTCCCCTAGCTCCATCTTCCACCACGGCCGAAGCTCGCCGCCGCCGTGCCTCGTCGCCGTCGTGCCCAGAGCCACTGTGGCTCGAAGCCGGGCACACCATCGTGCTCCACACCTCCCCAGGAGCACGTAGCACGCACCAACGCCTCCCCTAGCGCCCTGCATCGCCTAACCCGCCGTTGGCCGAACTCCGGCGCCGCCGCGAGCTCGTTTCCGGTGAGCTCCGGCCACCACAGCCGCTGCTGCTCGCCCAGTTGGATGCGGCGCATCTTCAGCTAACCGTAGGAGCAAACCACGCGTCGAATGGTGCTCCGTAGCGAGTATACGTTGCATCTCCGTCGTCGGCCATGGTCGTCGCCGGCGAAACTCCGGCGGGAGCTGACATGGCTCCGTCATTAGGGGCTAACCCAACTAACTAATCAACCTACAGTCACTGACAGTAGGCCCCACCCCTGGTCAAACCCCAGTCAGCGCTGGGTTTGACCGGGATTAGTTCCTGAGTCACTGACCAGTGGGCCCCACTGGTCAGGTTTGACCTGGACCTGGCGTGTTGACCCTGCTGACGTCATGCTTACTCAATGCTGACGCAATAATGTTTTCTGGATTTATTTTTATTCAGAAAATTCCAGAAAATGCCTAAAACTTCTAAAATTCATAGAAATTCAACCGTAACTCCAAATTAAATAAATTATATATGAAAAATTATCAGAAAAATTCAAGGAATCCATCTGTACCATTTTCATACATGTTAGAACAACTTATAGATGCTGTTTAGCACAAATCATATTAATGGCATTTAAATATCCACATATGGAGTTTGAGTTTGAATCTTGGATTCAAACCAACTTCATTTAATCTGGTTTTAGTTGCATTAGCACAAAACACAGCATATTGCCATGTCACATTCATGCATCATATTGTGCATTGCATTGATTGTGTTTTTCTTCAGTTGCCGGTGATTGCCCCCTTTCGATAGACGTAATACCGACGATGTGATCGATGACACCGATGAAGAGCTATATTATCTTCAGAAGTGCCAGGCAAGCAAAACCCCGTTGTTCATTCCAATAAAATCTCACTCTCTCGCTCCTGCTCTCTTTTACTGCATTAGGACAACACAGATTCAACTGTTACATGCTGCGGTAGTTGAACCCCTTTATCCTTTGCATGACCTGTCGATCCACAGTAAATAGATGAAACCCACTAGTATGAGTAGGAGTTGTTTGAGCCCTGTTGTGCCTACTCATTCATGTTTGTTTGTCATGCCTGCTACTTCTTAGAGTTGAGTCAGGTCTGATTCATCGGGGATGAATCAGAGGTGTGTGAACATGTCCTACGGTGTGTGAGCTAAGCGTGTGAACACGATTTGGTAAAGGTAGCGGTGAGAGGCCATGTAGGAGTACATGGTGCGTTGTCTCATTGAAGCCGTCCTCAGGAACTGAGATCTGTGTTTGTGATCCATGATTCAGCTACTACCATACATTGGGCCCTGAAATTTGACCCCGCTCGACTTCTTATTCACCCTTGTCCTCTGTCCAGGAGTTGCAAGTAGTTTCTGGTGTTTGTAGTATGCTGGAGGCCGTGGACAGCGCTGACCGTAGGGGTGGGCTGTGATGCGGTAGGCACGTGGCTGGGTATACCGGGCGCCCGTTTGGTGTCACGGAACCCTGTTCACATCGTTTGGGGCTGTGAGCGAAACTCCGGCCGGATCTCCTCATGGATGGAACCCGAATAGGCGATAAACCTGGACTAGAGACTTGAGTGTTTAGGTAGGTCGTGGTCTACACCCACGTCGGCTTTCGCTTGAAGTCTGCCGAGCACATGTCGTGTGCAGACGCTAAGTGGTGGAAACATGTATGAAGAAGTACACCCCTGTTGGGGAACGTAGCAGAAATTCAAAATTTTTCCTACGAATCACCAAGATCTATCTATGGAGAGACCAGCAACGAGTAGAAGGAGAGTGCATCTACATACCCTTGTAGATCGCTAAGCGGAAGCGTTCAAGTGAACGGGGTTGATGGAGTCGTACTCGTCGTGATTCAGATCACCGATGATCAAGTGCCGAACGGACGACACCTCCGCGTTCAACACACGTACAGCTCGATGATGTCTCCCACGCCTTGATCCAGCAAGGAGAGAGGGAGAGGTTGAGGAAGACTCCATCCAGCAGCAGCACAACGGCGTGGTGGTGATGGAGGAGCGTGGCAATCCTGCAGGGCTTCGCCAAGCACCTACGGGAGAGGAGGAGGTGTCACGGGAGGGAGGGAGGCGCCAAGGGCTCAGGTGTGGATGCCCTCCCTCCCCTCCACTATATATAGGGGCAGGGGAGAAGGGGGAGGCGCAGCCTTGCCCCCTACTCCAAGAAAGGGGTGCGGCTAAGGAGGGGGGAGGAGTCCATCCTCCCCAAGGCACCTCGGAGGTGCCTTCCCCCTTTAGGACTCTCCCCTTTTTCCTTTATCTTGGCGCATGGGCCTCTAGGGGCTGGTGCCCTTGGCCCATGTAGGCCAAGGCGCACCCCCTACAGCCCATGTGGCCCCCCGGGGCAGGTGGCCCCACCCGGTGGGCCCCCGGGACCCTTCTGGTGGTCCCGGTACAATACCGATGACCCCGAAACTTGTCCCGATGGCCGAAAGAGGACTTCCTATATATAAATCTTTACCTCCGGACCATTCCGGAACTCCTCGTGACGTCCGGGATCTCATCCGGGACTCCGAACAACATTCGGTAACCACATACAAGCTTCCTTTATAACCCTAGCGTCACCGAACCTTAAGTGTGTAGACCCTACGGGTTCGGGAGACATGCAGACATGACCGAGACATTCTCCGGTCAATAACCAACAGCGGGATCTGGATACCCATGTTGGCTCCCACATGTTCCACGATGATCTCATCGGATGAACCGCGATGTCAAGGACTCAATCGATCCCGTATACAATTCCCTTTGTCTAGCGGTATTTTACTTGCCCGAGATTCGATCGTCGGTATCCAATACCTTGTTCAATCTCGTTACCGGCAAGTCACTTTACTCGTTCCGTAACACATCATCCCGTGATCAACTCCTTGGTCACATTGCGCATATGATGATGTCCTACCGAGTGGGCCCAGAGATACCTCTCCGTTTACACGGAGTGACAAATCCCAGTCTCGATTCGTGCCAACCCAACAGACACTTTCGGAGATACCTGTAATGCACCTTTATAGCCACCCAGTTACGTTGTGACGTTTGGTACACCCAAAGCATTCCTACGATATCCGGGAGTTGCACAATCTCATGGTCTAAGGAAAAGATACTTGACATTGGCAAAGCTCTAGCAAATGAACTACACGATCTTTTGTGCTAGTCTTAGGATTGGGTCTTGTCCATCACATCATTCTCCTAATGATGTGATCCCGTTATCAACGACATCCAATGTCCATAGCCAGGAAACCATGACTATCTGTTGATCACAACGAGCTAGTCAACTAGAGGCTCACTAGGGACATATTGTGGTCTATGTATTCACACGTGTATTACGATTTCCGGATAATACAGTTATAGCATGAATAAAAGACAATTATCATGAACAAGGAAATATAATAATAATACTTTTATTATTGCCTCTAGGGCATATTTCCAACAGTCTCCCACTTGCACTAGAGTCAATAATCTAGTTCACATCGCCATGTGATTAAGACTCACAGGTCACATCGTCATGTGACTAATACCCAAGAGTTTACTAGAGTCAGTAGTCTAGTTCACCTCACTATGTGATTAACACTCAATGAGTTTTATGTTTGATCATGTTGCTTGTGAGAGAGGTTTTAGTCAACGGGCCTGAATCTTTCAGATCCGTGTGTGCTTTACAAATCTCTATGTCATCTCCTAGATGCAGCTACCACGCTCTATTTGGAGCTATTCCAAATAACTGTTCCACTTGGAGCTATTCTAAATTGTTGCCCCATAATACGTATCCGGTATCTCTACTTAGAGCTATCCGGATAGGTGTTAAGCTTGCATCGACGTAACCTTTACGACGAACTCTTTTACCACCTCCATAATCGAGAAAATTCCTTAGTCCACTAGTTACTAAGGATAACTTTGACCGCTGTCTGTGATCCATTCTTGGATCACTCTTGTACCCCTTGACTAACTCATGGCAAGGCACACTTCAGGTGCGGTACACAGCATAGCATACTATAGAGCCTATGTCTTAAGCATAGGAGACGACCTTCGTCCTTTCTATTCTGCCATGGTCGAGCTTTAAGTCTTAACTTCGTACCTTACAACTCAGGCAAGAACTTCTTCTTTGACTGGTCCATCTTGAACACCTTCAAGATCATGTCAAGGTATGTGCTCATTTGAAAGTACCATTAAGCGTTTTGATCTATCCTTATAGATCTTGATGCTCAATGTTCAAGTAGCTTGATTCAGGTTTTCTATTAAAAACACCTTTCAAATAACCCTATATGCTTTCTAGAAATTCTACATCATTTCTGATCAACAATATGTCAAGAACATATACTCATCAGAAATTCTATAGTGCTCCCACTCACTTCTTTGGAAATACAAGTTTCTCATAAACTTTGTATAAATCCAAAATCTTTGATCATCTCATCAAAGCGTACATTCCAACTCCGAGATGCTTACTCCAGTCCTTAGAAGGATCGCTGGAGCTAGCATACCTTTTAGCATCCTTAGGATCGACAAAAACTTTCTGATTGTATTACATACAACCTTTCCTCACGAAAACTGGTAAGGAAACTCGTTTTGACATCCATCTGCCAGATTTCATAAATGCAGCTAATGCTAACATGATTCCGACGGACTTAAGCATCGCTACGGATGAGAAAATCTCATCGTAGTCAACTCCTTGAACTTGTGAAAAACTCTTCGCCACAAGTCGAGCTTCATAGACGGTGATATCACCATCCACGTCCGTCTTCTTCTTAAAAGATCCATTTATCTCAATGGCTTGCCGATCATCGGGCAAGTCCACCAAAGTCTATGCTTTGTTCTGATATATGGATACTATCTCGGATTTCATGGCTTCTAACCATTTGTCGGAATTCGGGCCCACCATCGCTTCTCCATAGCTCGTAGGTTCGTTGTTGTCTAGCAACATGACCTTCAAGACAGGATCACCTTACCACTCCGAAGTAGTGCGTGTCCTTGTCGTCCTACGAGGTTCGGTAGTGACTTGATCCGAAGCTTCATGATCACTATCATAAGCTTCCACTTCAATTGGTGTAGGTGCCACAGGAACAACTTCCTGTGCCCTGCCACACACTAGTTGAAGAGACGGTTCAACAACCTCATCAAGTCTCCACCATCCTCCCACTCAATTCTTTCGAGAGAAACCTTTCCTCGAGAAAGGACCCGATTAGAAACAATCCCTTATTGCTTTCGGATCTGAATTAGGAGGTATACCCAACTGTTTTGGGTTTCCTATGAAGATGCATTTTATCCGCTTTGGGTTCGAGCTTAATCCTGAAACTTTTTCACATAAGCGTCGCAGCCCCAAACCTTTAAGAAACGACAACTTAGGTTTCTCTAAACCATAATTCATACGGTGTCATCTCATCGGAATTACGTGGTGCCCTATTTAAAGTGAATGTGGTTGTCTCTAATGCCTAACCCATGAACGATAGTGGTAATTCGATAAGAGACATCATGGTACGCACCATATCCAATAGGGTGCAGCTATGATGTTCGGACACATCATCACACTATGGTGTTCCAGGCTGTATTAGTTGTGAAACTATTTCCACAATGTCTTAATTCTGTGCCAAACTCGTAATTCAGATATTCATCTTTATGATCATATCACAGACATTTTATCCTCTTGTTACAATGATCTTCTACTTCACTCTGAAATTATTTGAACCATTCAATAATTTAGACTTGTGTTTCATCAAGTAAATATTCTCAACATCTACTCGAGTCATCTGTGAAGTAAGAACATAACGATATTCACTGCATGCCTCAGCACTCATTGGACTGCACACATCAAAATGTGTTGCTTCCAATAAGTTGCTATCTTGTTCCATTTTACTGAAACCGAGGCTTTTCAGTCATCTTGCCTAAGTGGTATGATTTGCATATCTCAAGTGATTCAAAATCAAGTGAGTTCAAACGGTCCATTTGCATGGAGTTTCTTCATGCATATACACCAATAGACATGGTTCGCATATCTCAAACTTTTCAAAAACGAGTGAGTCCAAAGATCCATCAACATGGAGCTTCTTCATGCGTTTTATACCATTATGACTTACCTGGCAGTGCCACAAGTAAGTGGTACTATCATTACTATCTTATATCTTTTGGCATGAAAATGTGTATCACTACGATCAAGATTCAATAAACCATTCAGGTTTAATACTAATCTTGATGGTAGAGGGAGCGTGCGATGCTTGATCATATCAACATTGGAAACACTTCCAACACATATCGTCAGCTCACCTTTAGCTAGTCTCCGTTTATGCCGTAGCTTTTATTTCGAGTTACTAACACTTAGTAACCGAACCGGTATCCAATACCCTGGTGCTACTAGGAGTACTAGTAAAGTACACATTAACATAATGTATATCTAATATACTTCCATCGACCTTGCCAGCCTTCTCATCTACCAAGTATCTAGGGTAATCTTGCTCTAGTGGTTGTTCCCCTTATTACAGAAGCACTTAGTCTCGGGTTTGGGTTTAACCTCGGGTTTCTTCATTTGAGCAGCAGCTGATTTGCCGTTTCATGAAGTATCCCTTCTTGCCCTTGCCCTTCTTGAAACTAGTGGTTTTACTAACCATCAACGATTGATGCTCCCTTTTGATTTCTACTTTCGGGGAGTTAAACATCGCGAATATCTCAAGGATCTTCATATATGTCCTTGATATATTATAGTTCATCACGAAGCTCTAGCAGCTTGGTGGTAATGACTTCGGAGGAACTATCACTATTTCATCTGGAAGATCAACTCCCACTCGATTCAAGTGATTGTTGCACTCAGACAATCTGAGCACAAGCTCAACGATTGAGCTTTTCTCCCTTAGTTTGCAGGCTAAGAAAATCGTCGGAGGTCTCATACCTCTTGACATGGGCACGAGCCTGAAATCCCAATTTCAGCCCTCGAAACATCTCATATGTTCCGTGACGTTTCGAAAACGTCTTTAATGCCTCAACTCTAAACCGTTTAACTGAACTATCACGTAGTTATCAAAACGTGTATGTCCGATGTTCGCAACATCCACAAACGACGTTTGGGGTTCAGCACACTAAGCGGTGCATTAAGGACATAAGCTTTCTACTGATCGCATAATCGCTACTGTCAACTTTCAACTATATTTTCTCTAGGAACATATCCAAAACAGTAGAACTATAGCGCGAGCTACGACATAATTTGCAAAAGGTCTTTTGACTATGTTCAGGATAATTAAGTTCATCTTATGAACTCCCACTTAGATAGACATCCCTCTGGTCATCTAAGTGATCACATGATCTGAGTCAACTAGGCCGTGTCCGATCATCACGTGAGACGGACTAGTTAACGTCGGTGAACATCTTCATGTTGATCGTATCTACCATACGACTCATGCTCGACCTTTCGGTCTCCGTGTTCCGAGGCCATGTCTGTACATGCTAGGCTCGTCAAGTTAACCCTAAGTGTATTGCTGTGTAAATCTGTCTTACACCCGTTGTATGTGAACGTAAGAATCCATCACACCCGATCATCACGTGGTGCTTAGAAGCGACGAACTGTAGCAACGGTGCACAGTTAGGGGAGAACACTTCTTGAAATTTGTAAGGGATCATCTTATTTACTACCGTCGTCCTAAGTAAACAAGATGCATAAACATGATAAACATCACATGCAATCAAATAGTGACATGATATGGCCAATATCATTTTGCTCCTTTTGATCTTCATCTTCGGGGCTCCATGATCATCATCGTCACCGGCATGACACCATGATCTCCATCATCATGATCTCCATCATCGTGTCTTCATGAAGTTGTCACGCCAACGACTACTTCTACTTCTATGGCTAACGCGTTTAGCAATAAAGTAAAGTAAGTTACATGGCGTTCTTCAATGACACGCAGGTCATACAAAAAATAAAGACAACTCCTATGGCTCCTGCCGGTTGTCATACTCATCGACATGCAAGTCGTGAATCCTATTACAAGAACATGATCAATCTCATACATCACATATATCATTCATCACATCCTTTTGGCCATATCACATCACATAGCATACCCTGCAAAAACAAGTTAGACGTCCTCTAATTGTTGTTTGCATGTTTTACGTGGCTGCTATGGGTTTCTAGCAAGAACGTTTCTTACCTACGCAAGACCACAACGTGATATGCCAATTGCTATTTACCCTTCATAAGGACCCTTTTCATCGAATCCGTTCCGACTAAAGTGGGAGAGACTGGCACCCGCTAGCCACCTTATGCACCAAGTGCATGTCAATCGGTGGAACCTGTCTCACGTAAGAGTACGTGTAAGGTCGGTCCGGCCCGCTTCATCCCACAATACCGTCGAAACAAGATTGGACTAGTAACGGTAAGCATATTGAACAACATCAACGCCCACAACTACTTTGTGTTCTACTCGTGCAAAGAATCTACGCAATAGACCTAGCTCATGATGCCACTGTTGGGGAACGTAGCAGAAATTCAAAAATTTTCCTACGAATCACCAAGATCTATCTATGGAGAGACCAGCAACGAGTAGAAGGAGAGTGCATCTACATACCCTTGTAGATCGCTAAGCGGAAGTGTTCAAGTGAACGGGGTTGATGGAGTCGTACTCGTCGTGATTCAGATCACCGATGATCAAGTGCCGAACGGACGGCACCTCCGCGTTCAACACACGTACAGCTCGACGATGTCTCCCACGCCTTGATCCAGCAAGGAGAGAGGGAGAGGTTGAGGAAGACTCCATCCAGCAGCAGCACAACGGCGTGGTGGTGATGGAGGAGCGTGGCAATCCTGCAGGGCTTCGCCAAGCACCTACGGGAGAGGAGGAGGTGTCACGGGAGGGAGGGAGGCGCCAAGGGCTCAGGTGTGGATGCCCTCCCTCCCCTCCACTATATATAGGGGAAGGGGAGAAGGGGGAGGCGCAGACTTGCCCCCTACTCCAAGAAAGGGGTGCGGCTAAGGAGGGGGGAGGAGTCCATCCTCCCCAAGGCACCTCGGAGGTGCCTTCCCCCTTTAGGACTCTCCCCTTTTTCCTTTATCTTGGCGCATGGGCCTCTAGGGGCTGGTGCCCTTGGCCCATGTAGGCCAAGGCGCACCCCCTACAGCCCATGTGGCCCCCCGGGGCAGGTGGCCCCACCCGGTGGGCCCCCGGGACCCTTCTGGTGGTCCCGGTACAATACCGATGACCCCGAAACTTGTCCCGATGGCCGAAACAGGACTTCCTATATATAAATCTTTACCTCCGGACCATTCCGGAACTCCTCGTGACGTCCGGGATCTCATCCGGGACTCCGAACAACATTCGGTAACCACATACAAGCTTCCTTTATAACCCTAGCGTCACCGAACCTTAAGTGTGTAGACCCTACGGGTTCGGGAGACATGCAGACATGACCGAGACGTTCTCCGGTCAATAACCAACAGCGGGATCTGGATACCCATGTTGGCTCCCACATGTTCCACGATGATCACATCAGATGAACCACGATGTCAAGGACTCAATCGATCCCGTATACAATTCCCTTTGTCTAGCGGTATTTTACTTGCCCGAGATTCGATCGTCGGTATCCAATACCTTGTTCAATCTCGTTACCGGCAAGTCACTTTACTCGTTCCGTAACACATCATCCCGTGATCAACTCCTTGGTCACATTGCGCATATGATGATGTCCTACCGAGTGGGCCCAGAGATACCTCTCCGTTTACACGGAGTGACAAATCCCAGTCTCGATTCGTGCCAACCCAACAGACACTTTCGGAGATACCTGTAATGCACCTTTATAGCCACCCAGTTACGTTGTGACGTTTGGTACACCCAAAGCATTCCTACGATATCCGGGAGTTGCACAATCTCATGGTCTAAGGAAAAGATACTTGACATTGGCAAAGCTCTAGCAAATGAACTACACGATCTTTTGTGCTAGTCTTAGGATTGGGTCTTGTCCATCACATCATTCTCCTAATGATGTGATCCCGTTATCAACGACATCCAATGTCCATAGCCAGGAAACCATGACTATATGTTGATCACAACGAGCTAGTCAACTAGAGGCTCACTAGGGACATATTGTGGTCTATGTATTCACACGTGTATTACGATTTCCGGATAATACAGTTATAGCATGAATAAAAGACAATTATCATGAACAAGGAAATATAATAATAATAATTTTATTATTGCCTCTAGGGCATATTTCCAACAACCCCTGCAGGGTTAACATCATGTATTCTAATAGCCGTGTCCGCGGTAAAGGACTTCTGGGTTGCTTATATCAGTTCATAGACAAGTGAAGGTGGATACCCTAAAAATACGCAAGATAAGCGTGAGTGCTATGGATGGCTTTCTCGTAGGGAGACGGGAGTGGATCCATAGTGGTGTATTGATATGGTGAATATGTGGACTCGTGTGCGCCACCTCAAAAGAGTTACATTGCAGTCGTAGTTCAGGATAGCCACCAAGTCAAAGCTGGCTTGCTGCAGTTAAACCCCACCATCCCCTTTGTTGATAATGATGCATATGTAGTTAGTTCTGATGTAAGTCTTGCTGGGTACATTTGTACTCACGTTTGCCTATTTTATGTTTTTGCAGAGAGACTTCAGTCTCACTAGTAGTTTCGCATGGAATTCGACGTTTAGCTTGATACCTCAGCTACGATCTTGTGCCCTCGGCAGGATCTGGTAGATAGTCAGGCTTCTCAGCCTTTTTCATTTATGGATGTCTGTACTCAGACATGATAGCTTCCGCTTGTGCTTTGAATTGTATGCTCTGAATGTTGGGTCATGAGACCCCTGTTTATAATATCTCGCTCCTCGGAGCCTAATGAATAAATACTTGTGTCGTAGAGTCATGTTGTGATACCTTGTTGTATTTGCACATATCGAGCATATTGTGTGCATGATTGAAATGCTTGGTATGTGTGGGATCTGACTATCTAGTTGTTTATCCTTAGTAGCCTCTCTTACCGGGAAATGTCTCCTAGTGTTTCCACCGAGCCATGGTAGCTTGCTACTGCTCCGGAACACTTAGGCTGGCCGGCATGTGTCCTTCTTCGTTCCTGTGTCTGTCCCTTCGGGGAAATGTCACGCATTGAGTACTGGAGGCCTGTTAGCCCGCTACAGCCCGGTTTACCGGAGTCCTGCTAGCCCAGTGCTACAGCCCAGACCCACTTGCTGATGACCGACACGTTCGATGCTGGGTCGTGGATGCCTGTCCCTGTAAGTCTATGCCACTTTGGGTTTACGACTAGCCATGTCAGCCCGGGCTCCTTATCATATGGGTGCTAGCGACACTATCATATACGTGTGCCAAAAGGCGCAAACAGTCCCGGGCAAAGGTAAGGCGACACCCGTGGGAATACCGTGCGTGAGGCCGCAAAGTGATATGAGGTGTTACATGCTAGACCTATGTGGCATCGAGTCGGGGTCCTGACAGCATTGGTATCAGAGCTTGACTGCCTGTAGGATTACCAAGCCAAACTGGTCGAAGTTGAGTCTAGAAATTCTTTAGTTATATAAGGGAATTGATTGTGGGATGGAACGTAAGGCTCTTTTTACTCCTTATACCTCATGGCCTTATGATCTGAGTCAACCTCTTCTCTTCTACGGGGATTAAGAAATGGGCTATCTCTTCTTTCTATCAGGATCACGTGTTACTAATCCGTAGACTTATAGAATTGTTGGATTTAAGCTTGAGTTCAGTTCCTACGACTTCCGTATGTTAATTATTTATCTCGAGACCTTGATATTGTGCTTCTGAGTGGTTATGCCACCATTTTTGTGAATGTCTCAAATCTTTTCTGAGCATTTACAGCCGTTATGCTGTCCGAGTCATCCCAGGTTTCTAAATAGTCTGATGCATTTGCAAAATCCTTTCCCTCTGGTTTCGATGTTCCTTTATGCCAGCTCAATCACACTAATTGTTGAGTTGAGGTATTCTATTGCCTTGACATTTATGTTGGAGTTACTATTATGACCCTAGGTGTTTTAGGGAGTCACCTAGTAATCTAGCAATGCTTTGTGTTCCCAGTGTGAAGATTCTGGCCATCATTCTCGAAAGCATCTCGTGGTGCTACTTAGGAGTAGGTATTCTATTCCTGGGTTCTTGAACCCGAGATTCACTCTACTTACTTCATGTTGATAGTGTTTGCTAGCTCCTTTAGGATATTAGTAACCTTGTGATAGCCCTCGAGGTCCGTGGTATTTCCTTCTTCCAAATACCATGAACCATTTAGACAGAAGTTATTGGATCAAAAGATCACAATCAGAGTGCTCTTGATGAGTTCTCCATTATATATTGTGGCTCTGCCAGTTCTACCTTTCTGCATGGGTTATCCGCAAGAAATATGTTGAACTTCGTTCGACATGCTAAACCATGCATCCACAACTCAGAAAATCGTATGTTCCTTTGAGTTGTCCCTCTTTAGTTGTCTTCTGACCCTCGTCTATCAATTGATAGTCAAGAGTATGCGTGCATTCGTTCATCGATGCCTATTACTCTTGTGGTCCGTCCAGCCATTTTGTCCTGAATAACTTGGAGAAACAAACTCCAGTACCTCATCCATATCTAGGATTGGGTCAAAGCAGTTGTATTCCGCAGATCAAATGCCAATCCAGCTTTTGGTTCTGTTCTACCTTGGAGTATTACCCCCTTTATGTCAGAATTGTCATGAGAACTGCACCAACTCTCATGAATTTTGACGTAGTGATACTTCTCACCATCATTAGTCATTCCTCGGTCTTCGTGTTGATGCAACCGGAATACCGACAAATGAATTGTGATGTGTGAAATCAATACTCCTATCAACCTCGTTGCTTGGTAGTTAAAGGACAATAATTTCATTCTTAGCGTGTTGGTTTTTGAATCATCCTTCTAAGACTGATCGTGCTACCTAGTTCTTATTTCGGTGCACCCTTCGATTGATGAGTTAGGATCTTGTCAAGTCCTCACTCATTTGATCATATCGTCTTGCCCTCAAAAGCGAGATTGTTCTCGAGCTTAGTAACATAACGGTGGTTCGTGATTTTCCGAATATCTTCTCGGAAGTATTACCAGGTTGTCCCCTGACTGTTATGTTGAGCTCGTGATCAAGTTGGTTTCTTGTGAACCACCCTCTCTCCAAGAATCGGTGTTGGATACCCTGAGCTAGTTGGTTAAGCTAGACAACAACTTGGAGAGTTGGAAGATAAAAGCTTGCCTGACTTAGCTCGTTCCAAAGGGGTATTCTTGTGTAGTGTGTGTTGAAGAAAGATGATATCTTCATCGATTGGTCCCTATGATCAGTTGCTGGACCTATTGTCTTATCAATCCTTTGATTTGAGTGTGGGCTATCGTCAAATCAAATCAGAACCAACGATATTCGTAATGTTGTCTTACTCGTGGGTTTTCCTCGAGCATACACCATTATATGCTTTGGGTCTGACCAATGCTATCACCGTGTTCACTTAACTACGGAATTCCTTTTATATGGAAACCTGGATGAATTGTTGTTGAGCCCATCGACAACATCCTTGTCTCCTCCATGATTTTGTTGAACATTAAGCTAGTGTTGGAAACTTTTGAAAGCATCTCTTCATGCTAGCTCATGAAGCATATGTTCGGATATAAGAAGTGACTTCCTCTAGTTCATGTGCATTAGATGCAAGTTGCCGCCGTGGATTCGAGAAAGTCAATGTTGTTTCCTTCGGAATCATCCCAAATCAGTCATGCATACATGCGAAGTATCATGTGGTTCGGAGACTTGCAACCTCCATTCTATATGTGTCCCTAGCACACCAAGCCACTGACTGATTTGTTCAGGAAAAGGAGTTGATGTGCTAATCCTAGGTCATGCACAAGACTTCAATATCCTCGATTATGATTCCCAACCTGAACTCGGTAGTGTTGTATTGTAAGATTACCACGTGGTCATGCTTGTCTAGGAAATCGTGTTCACACGTGTGTAGCAGAACCAGCTCATGTTTTGGAGTTTTCTATCGTAGTTCATTTCCCGAGAATCTCGCAATGTTATCTTGTCGAATTGTGTTGCAAACTTTCATTTATCTTCCTAGACTCGATGAGTCTGGAATATCCTGACGCCAACCAGATCTGAATCTCAGGCAGATATGATGGTTTGGAACAATTCCCAAGAACTATAATATCGGTCCCTCGGAAACCGGTAAAGTGGATGTCGTGGCCAACACACCCAGCCGGAAGACCTGTTATTATAATATCTTGATTGAGGAAGTTGGCCACCTCCCCATAGGGATTTCGTAGGATTTACTCCCTAGTTGCCCCTATGGATTTCTGTATTCCGGAATCCGACCTTTTTACTTGATGTTCTAGATATCAAACCATATCTATGAATGGGTTACACTAGCACATCAAGGAGAACATTAGAAGGAGAGTGCTAAATGTCTCTCGGTCGATCATCCAGATTTCGTTCCCTTGGCCTCGCTAAGGTGAAATCTGAGAAAGTGTTATCCTCCTTTGCATCTGCATCATCCATCGCTATTCATCATGGTAGTATGTTGCGTTGTCAGCACCCTTGACGCGGTTGTTGATAAAACCTTGATGATTGTGGAAATGCTCAAGTTCTTGAGAGCACACACAAGCGCTAGATATTATCGCCGGCACTAACCGGGATTGCTCCTAGTCTCTTCGGTTATGCTATAACCACTCCAATAGTGAATTCACTCTCTATTGTTGGGTTCTTCCCCAGTTACCAGAATCATTCCCATCATTTGCATTTTGTTCCCAGCTTCCACCGCCAATGTGCCATTCTACCATGGGTCTCTTCCATTTCCGGTGATAAGCAAATTCATCCATTACGTTGTCTTCAACAAGGTAATCCACATCGTCCAAGTCCGAGTATGCCATTCTACCGACCCCCCTCCAAACGATTGCTCGAGAATTGCCTTAGGCTGGTTTAAAGAGTTTCCATGATCTTTAAATCAAAGGTAATTCTTTTTGCCACTTGGATATTTCTACGAGTCACCTTCCCTAAGGTGCATCGTTATGGTATCATGGCAATTCAACTCCTCGCTACATTGACAACCGGTCACCACATTCTTAAGTCTGAAATTGTTGTCTACCTAGTGAACCTTTATCATCTGCTTCACTCCATTCCTATGGATGTATGCTTCATCTCTCAGCTCGAGAGATGTTGCTATGTCTCATTCCATGAGTTAATCCTGAGTTATTCGACCTTCGAGAAGAACGATTCTTTAGAGTCTTTCCTTTCCTCTCGTTGTCATGTTAGTTGGAGTTCTCAAGGCAAGACTTCGAGACAATGATGGTGAACGAATCAACGTTCAATTGAAGTGCAACCTGGATCGTGAAGATTGTACTAGTTTGCGTTCCCCCTTCACCTTACCCTACGCTTGAATCTCGGGACAAGATTTTTGTTTAGTGGGGGTGAGCTGTCACAGCCCCAGATCAGCCCTTGTTTGTTTTTGCTTTAGCATCCATGCAACATGTTTAAATTTTATGAAATTTGAAATGGGGATGACCAAGCCCTAGCACCAAAGCATTGCAAATAGGTTCAACTTCAAAATATTTTCAAAGAACCCAAATTGGTTTGCAAAAATGTTCATGATTACTGGAAAAGGGTGAAAACCATATCCAGAGATGATGGATATTTTTCCAAGCCATTTTTGGATTTTTGAATAAACCATATTGTATTTTAATTGGGGCATTTAAATACTGTTAATATTTTTAAATGCTCCAACAATTCTTAAAATAGTTGAGGGCCTCTGTAATAATTCAGTTAATGTCCACAATTATTCTCAGGATTTATAAAAAAATGATTTAGTGTCTAAAACTAAATCAAAACAAACTACAGAAAATAGAAATAGAAAAGAGGAAATAAAAGAAAGGGAGAGAAGGCCACCTGGGCCACCTACCTGGCACCCACTTACCTGGCCCAGCTCCCCCAACGGCCCAGCCCACCGCTGCCCCCCCTCCCCTGTCGTCTTCCTCCCTGCCAGGAGGACGGACACCGCGACGCGGCCGCGCGCGCCACCTCCACCCTGCTCGGCCACCTCCTGCTTCCCCTGGCCACCTCCTGCTTCCTCCCCGGCCTCCCTAGTGACGCCCCGGACGACGCCACGCAGCCCTGACCGCTCTCTCACTCTCTCCTGAACTCTTCCCCCTCTTCCGCTCCCTCTCCCTCTCGAGCCCGAGCGCAGCCGCAACCGCGCCACCGTAACACCGCGGCCACCGTCTCCCCCTCGACCCCTCGCTGTGCTTGCGAGCTCCGTCTCGACGTCCCCGACCTCCTCGACAAGCCACGACGCCACGGACGCGCTGCAACGCCGCCATCACCACCATCTTCATCGCCACGGCCGGCGATCGCCGCCGTTCGATTCGCAGCACCAAAGACGCCCCCGAGCTCGCTGACCACCTCATCGTTCTCCCTGTGAGCTCCTGCTGCCTCCTCTTTGCTCGCTTCCCCTGTTTCCGTCCCCTAGCTCCATCTTCCACCACGGCCGAAGCTCGCCGCCGCCGTGCCTCGTCGCCGTCGTGGCCAGAGCCACTGTGGCTCGAAGCCGGGCACACCACCGTGCTCCACACCTCACCAGGAGCACGTAGCACGCACCAACGCCTCCCCTAGCGCCCTGCATCACCTAACCTGCCGTTGGCCGAACTCCGGCGCCGCCGCGAGCTCGTTTCCGGCGAGCTCCGGCCACCACAGCCGCTGCCGCTCGCCCAGTTGGATGCGGCGCATCTTCAGCTAACCGTAGGAGCAAACCACGCGTCGAATGGTGCTCCATAGCGAGCATACGTTGCATCTCCGTCGTCGGCCATGGTCGTCGCCGGTGAAACTCCGGCGGGAGCTGACATGGCTCCGTCATTAGGGGCTAATCCAACTAACTAATCAACCTACAGTCACTGACAGTAGGCCCCACCCCTCGTCAAACCCCAGTCAGCGCTGGGTTTGACCGGGATTAGTTCCTGAGTCACTGGTCAGGTGTGACCTGGACCTGGCGTGTTGACCCTGCTGACGTCATGCTTACTCAATGCTGACGCAATAATGTTTTCTGGATTTATTTTTATTCAGAAAATTCCAGAAAATGCCTAAAACTTCTAAAATTCATAGAAATTCAACCGTAACTCCAAATTAAATAAATTATATATGAAAAATTATCAGAAAAATTCAAGGAATCCATCTGTACCATTTCCATACATGTTAGAACAACTTATAAATGCTGTTTAGCACAAATCATATTAATGGCATTTAAATATCCACATATGGAGTTTGAGTTTGAATCTTGGATTCAAACCAACTTCATTTAATCCGGTTTTAGTTGCATTAGCACAAAACACAGCATATTGCCATGTCACATTCATGCATCATATTGTGCATTGCATTGATTGTGTTTTTCTTCAGTTGCCGGTGATTGCCCCCTTTCGATAGACGTAATACCGACGATGTGATCGATGACACCGATGAAGAGCTATATTATCTTCAGAAGTGCCAGGCAAGCAAAACCCCGTTGTTCATTCCGATAAAATCCCACTCTCTCGCTCCTGCTCTCTTTTACTGCATTAGGACAACACAGATTCAACTGTTACATGCTGCGGTAGTTGAACCCCTTTATCCTTTGCATGACCTGTCAATCCACAGTAAATAGATGAAACCCACTAGTATGAGTAGGAGTTGTTTGAGCCCTGTTGTGCCTACTCATTCATGTTTGTTTGTCATGCCTGCTACTGCTTAGAGTTGAGTCAGGTCTGATTCATCGGGGATGAATCAGAGGTGTGTGAACATGTCCTACGGTGTGTGAGCTAAGCGTGTGAACACGATTTGGTAAAGGTAGCGGTGAGAGGCCATGTAGGAGTACATGGTGGGTTGTCTCATTGAAGCTGTCCTCAGGAACTGAGTTCTGTGTTTGTGATCCATGATTCAGCTACTACCATACATTGGGCCCTGAAATATGACCCCACTCGACTTCTTATTCACCCTTGTCCTCTGTCCAGGAGTTGCAAGTAGTTTCTGGTGTTTGTAGTATGCTGGAGGCCGTGGACAGCGCTGACCGTAGGGATGGGCTGTGATGCGGTAGGCACGTGGCTGTGTATACCGAGCGCCCATTTGGTGTCACGGAACCCTGTTCACATTGTTTGGGGCTGTGAGCGAAACTCCGGCCGGATCTCCTCATGGATGGAACCCGAATAGGCGATAAACCTGGACTAGAGACTTGAGTGTTTAGGTAGGTTGTGGTCTACACCCACGTCGGCTTTCGCTTGAAGTCTGCCGAGCACATGTCGTGTGCAGACGCTAAGTGGTGGAAACATGTATGAAGAAGTACACCCCTGCAGGGTTAACATCATCTATTCGAATAGCCGTGTCCGTGGTAAAGGACTTCTGGGTTGCTTATATCAGTTCATAGACAAGTGAAGGTGGATACCCTAAAAATAAGCAAGATAAGCGTGAGTGCTATGGATGGCTTTCTCGTAGGGAGACGGGAGTGGATCCATAGTGGTGTATTGATATGGTGAATATGTGGACTCGTGTGCGCCACCTCAAAAGAGTTACATTGCGGTCGTAGTTGAGGATAGCCACCGAGTCAAAGCTGGCTTGCTGCACTTAAACCCCACCATCCCCTTTGATGATAATGATGCATATGTAGTTAGTTCTGATGTAAGTCTTGCTGGGTACATTTGTACTCACGTTTGCCTATTTTATGTTTTTGCAGAGAGACTTCAGTCTCACTAGTAGTTTCGCGTGGACTTTGACGTTTAGCTTGATACCTCAGCTACGATCTTGTGCCCTCGGCAGGATCTGGTAGATAGTCAGGCTTCTCAGCCTTTTTCATTTATGGATGTCTGTACTCAGACATGATAGCTTCCGCTTGTGCTTTGAATTGTATGCTCTGAATGTTGGGTCATGAGACCCCTGTTTATAATATCTCGCTCCTCGGAGCCTAATGAATAAATACTTGTGTCGTAGAGTCATGTTGTGATACCTTGTTGTATTTGCACATATCGAGCATATTGTGTGCATGATTGAAATGCTTGGTATGTGTGGGATCTGACTATCTAGTTCTTTATCCTTAGTACCTTTCTTACCGGGAAATGTCTCCTAGTGTTTCCACCAAGCCATGGTAGCTTGCTACTGCTCCGGAACACTTAGGCTGGCCGGCATGTGTCCTTCTTCGTTCCTGTGTCTGTCCCTTCGGGGAAATGTCACGCATTGAGTACCGGAGGCCTGTTAGCCCGCTACAGCCCGGTTTACCGGAGTCCTGCTAGCCCAGTGCTACAGCCCGGACCCACTTGCTGATGACCGACACGTTCAATGCTGGGTCATGGATGCCTGTCCCTGTAAGTCTGTGCCACTTTGGGTTTACGACTAGCCATGTCAGCCCGGGCTCCTTATCATATGGGTGCTAGCGACACTATCATATACGTGTGCCAAAAGGCGCAAACGGTCCCGGGCAAAGGTAAGGCGACACCCGTGGGAATACCGTGCGTGAGGCCGCAAAGTGATATGAGGTGTTACATGCTAGACCTATTTGGCATCGAGTCGGGGTCCTGACAGGGAGAGAGCCCCCCTTCTTCTTATTCTTCCTTGACCTTCTCCCTAGACGGGAGAAGCCTTTCCCCTCTGGTCCATGGTCTCCATGGCATGGGAGGAGCGAGAACCCCTCTGAGATTGGATCTGTCTCTCTGTCTCTCTCTGTTTCTGCGTTCCCAGATTCTGCCCTTTCACCATTTCTTATATTCCCGAAGATCTGTAACTCCGATTGGATTGAAACCTTCATCTTTCTTGCGGCAAAAGAAGAGCAAAAACCGCCTTACAGGGTGTCCACGAGGGTCAGGGGCTCCCCCCTGCCTCATGGGCCCCTCGAGCATCGTCCCGCGTTGATTCTTCTTCCCAAAAATCATAAATATTCCAAAAATATTCTCCGTCCGTTTTTATCCCGTTTGGACTCGGTTTGATATGGATTTTTTGCGAACATAAAACATGCAACAAACAGGAACTGTCACTGGGCACTGGATCAATATGTTAGTCCCAAAAATAGTATAAAAAGTTGCCAAAAGTATGTACGAGTTGTAGAATATTGGCATTGAACAATCAAAAATTATAGATATGACGGAGACGTATCATCCATGACTCCCTCAGTAGCCCCATGAACCAGTCTTCAATGACAATGTTTTCGGCGTGCAGATTATCTTCGGCATTGCGAGGCGGGTTCCTTGAATAATACACATCAGCTTTCCCCTGTGACAGAACTGTATCCGGCTCTGCATAATTACCACAACCCTTACCCGCCTTCACGGACTGCGGCAGGGCTATCATAAGCAAGCTTCCCAACGCCACATGGCCCGAGGGGGCCTTTGTCGAGACCGCCAAGGTCTGGCAACAAGAATGGTTATACATCACCGGGCCGTGCCGCAGCAACTGGGCGGCGATTCTGGAGTTCAGATCTGGATCCCCCACAAGGCTCGCATCGTGGAACACCAAGGGCCTCTACTGGGAGTCCCAGATGGAGGTGCAGATGCTGCAAACGTGCATCACCAATGTCCTGGGCAAGAACGTTGGACTAACCAACGTAGTGCAGATTGTGCTCTTCCACCGCATCCTCCCCTGCCACCGCTGGACTTCCCCCATGTGGGAGTTCAATCTGGAGGAGCCGCAGGCTCTGCAGCATTTCCTCGGCACGACACACGAGGGAATGTGGAAGCTACTCTTCAAGTCTCAGAAGAGCTGGACCATGGAGACCGAAGACGTCGGCTTCGACGCCAAGAATCCGCCCACTCCGGTAAGTGTTAAATTTCCGAAGATATATCTGGTCTATATACGCGGTCAATACGAAACTTATCAGCCCACCTTTCTGCGGGGCTGGACCAAGAAGTCGGAGCGGATTAAGAGTTCGGCTCCGTTGCCCAAAGACCCAGTCAATCCTCAGCTGGAGGAGATGCCGGTTCCGGCGCGTGATAGAAGAAGACCGAGAAGAAGGGCAAGGGGCCCAAGGACGGGCCCCACCGCAAAGGTCCTTCGGACACAGTGTCCGGAGAGACCAAGGCCGTCTCCTCTCACGAGGAAGATGAGGACAAAGAGGAGGAGGAGGAGGAGGAAGTGGAGAGCGACTCCCCGTGAATGACGAGGAGGAAAAAGAGGACATCCTCCGGGAATCTGGAGGGGGCAACGCCGAAGAGGGGGAAGATCGCCCTCTCAGTTAGTTCGGACTCAGAGTCCGAGCAAAACCCAAAGAGGATCCAAAGGGAGAAGCCCCTGGCCGAAATGTAAGTATTGAAAGCTTACTTGTTCAATTTTCGCTTAATCTACCTCTGTTATATGAATCGTATCTCTATTTGCCTTTCAGCCCTCTATGTGAGATCCTGATTCCCTCCTCTTCGGAGGGGAACTCTCTGCCACCTGAAGAGGTGGAGAGTGACAGACCATCGCGTGCCTTCTCCCGCCTGCCATTGAGGACACCGAGGTGTCTTCTGAAAGGACATCTCCTGGCCGAGGAGGAGCGGACACGGCCGTCCAGAAGGCGCCTGAGATAACACCTCGGATGCCGCAGAGCGGGGCAGGACGACCCCCATGACCACCGAGGGTGGGGCCCCTCAACAGTTCGGGCCCTCGCCAAACACGGTCTCGGAGACCAATACAACTACGGGTTCGGACCAACACCCCCTTCGACAGAGGGGGGAGGAGCAGCAACTCCATCGGCGGCTTTTGTCAATCCAGAGGCCGCTGATACTCTGCAGGAAGCACTGTAACGTGCTTCCATCATGGAGGAATGATAACCCACAAGTGTAGGGGATCGCAACAGTTTTCGATAAGTAAGAGTGTCGAACCCAATGAGGAGCTAAAGGTAGAATAAATATTCCCTCAAGTTCTATCGACCATTGATACAACTCTACGCACGCTTATTGTTCGCTTTACCTAGAACAAGTATGAAACTAGAAGTACTTTGTAGATGTGATAGGAAAGGTTTGCAAGATAATAAAGAGCACGTAAACATAAACTAGGGGCTGTTTAGATAAAGAAAAAGTAAATATAGCGAGTGTGGAAAAGTGGTGGTAGGAGTTGTGAAATTTTCCCTAAGCAATTAACTATGTTACTAGACCGATAGCAAGTTTTATGTGGGAGAGGCATAAGCTAACATACTTTCTCTTCTTGGATCATATGCACTTATAATTGGAACTTTAGCAAGCGTCAGCAACTACTAAAGATTCATTAAGGTAAAACCGAACCATGGCATTAAAGCATCAAGTCCCCTTTATCCCGTACGCAACAATCCCCTTACTCGGGTTTATGCTTCTGTCACTCAAGCAACCCACCATAAAAGAATCATGAACTTATTGCAACACCCTACTGCGGGGATCCCTCACGCTTGCGCGACACGGAGGGCACAATAGGACATCAACTTAACCACAAGAAAATTAAACCAATCATAGCAATTTATCAATCACCGATAGGACAATGAAAATCTACTCAGACATCATACGATGGCAACACATCATTGGAAAATAATATGAAGCATAAAGCACCATGTTCAAGTAAAGGGTATAGCGGGTTGCGGGAGAGTGGACCGCTGGATATAGAAGGGGGAAGGTGATGGAGATGTTGGTGAAGATGTTGGTGAAGATCGCGGTGATGGTGATGGCCCCCGGCAGCGCTCCGGCGCCACCGGAAGCAAGGGGGGGAGAGGCCCCCTTCTTCTTCTTCTTCTTCTTCTTCCTTGACCTCCTCCCTAGATGGGAGAAGGTTTTCCCCTCTGGTCCTTGGTTCCCATGGCTTGGGAGGGGCGAGAGCCCCTCCGAGATTGGATCTATCTCTCTGTTTCTGCGTTCCGTGTTCCTGCGCCTTCACCGTTTCCTTTATATCTGGAGATCCGTAACTCCGATTCGGGTGAATCTTTCGCCCAGATTTTTCTTGTAAAATTAGCTTTCTTGCGGCAAAATAAGAGCGTCAACCGCCTTATGGGTGGCCCACAAGAGCCCAGGGCGCGCCCAAGGGGGAGGGCGCGGCCCCCTGTCTCGTGGCCACCTCGGACACTGTTTCGCGTTTATTCTTCCTCTGGAAAATCCCAAATATTCCAAAATAATTCTCCATCCGTTTTTATCCCGTTTGGATTCCATTTGATATTGGTTTTCTGCGAAACATAAAGCATGCAACAGACATGAACTGGCACTGGGCACTGGATCAATATGTTAGTCCCAAAAATAATATAAAAAGTTGCCAAAAGTATATGAAAGTTGAAGAATATTGGCATGGAACAATCAAAAATTATAGATACGACGGAGACGTATCAGCATCCCCAAGCTTAATTCCTGCTCGTCCTCGAGTAGGTAAATGATAAAAAAAGGTAATTTTTGATGTGGAATGCTACCTAGCATAATCTTGATCATATGTCTAATCATGGCATGAATATTAAGACATGAGTGATTCAAAGCAATAGTCTATCATTTGACATAAAAAACAATAATACTTCGAGCGTACCAATAAAGCAATCATGTCTTTTCAAAACAACAAGGCCAAAGCAAGCTTATCCCTACAAAATCATATAGTTTGGCCATGCTTCATTTTCGTCACACAAAATTCTCCCATCATGCACAACCCCGATGATGATCCGAGAAATTCGTTCATACTTTTTAACGCGCTTCAGCTTTTTCAACCCTCATGCAATACATGAGCGCAAGCCATGGATATAACACTATAGGTGGAATAGAATATGATGATGGAGGTTATGTGAAGAAGACAAAAAGGGAGAAAGTCTCACATCGACGCGGCTAATCAATGGGCCATGGAGATGCCCATCAATTGATGTCAATGCGAGGAGTAGGGATTGCCATGCAACGGATGCACTAAGAGCTATAAATGTATGAAAGCTCAACAAAAGAAACTAAGTGGGTGTGCATCCAACTTTCTTGCTCATGAAGACCTAGGGCATTTGAGGAAGCCCATCGTTGGAATATACAATCCAAGTTCTATAATGAAAATTCCCACTAGTATATGAAAGTGACAACATAGGAGACAAACTATATGAAAAACATCGTGCTACTTTGAAGCATAAGTGTGGAAAAAGGATAGTAACATTGCCCCTTTTTTTTCTTTTTTTTTCTTTTTTTCGGTGGGCTTGTTTGGCCCCCTTTTTTATTTAGGTTTCTTTGGCCTTTCCTTTTTTTATTTTTTATATGGGGCAATGCTCTATAATGATGATCATCACACTTTTATTTACTTACAACTCAATATTACAACTCGATACTAGAACAAAGATATGACTCTATATGAATGCTTCCGGTGGTGTACCGGGTGAAAGATCGAGGATGTCGCCTAGAGGGGGGGGGGTGAATAGGCGCTTTAAAATAATTACGGTTTAGGCTTGAACAAATGCGGCATAAACCTAGCGGTTAATTTGTCAAGCACAAAACCTACAACAACTAGGCTCACCTATGTGCACCAAAACCTTATGCTAAGCAAGATAAGCAACTATGTGATAGCAAGATATATGACAAGGAACAATATGGCTATCAAAAAGTAAAGTGCATAAGTAAAGGGGCTTGGGTAAGAGATAACTGAGGCACGCGGAGACGACGATGTATCCTGAAGTTCACACCCTTGCGGATGCTAATCTCGTTTGGAGCGGTGTGGAGGCACAATGCTCCCCAAGAAGCCACTAGGGCCACCGTAATCTCCTCATGCCCTCGCACAATGCAAGATACTGTGATTCCACTAAGGGACCCTTGAGGGCGGTCACCGAACCCGTACAAATGGAGACCCTTGGGGGCGGTCACCGTACCCGTACACTTTGGCAACCCTTGGGGGCGGTCACCGGTACCCGTCAAATTGCTCGGGGCGATCTCCACAACCTAATTGGAGACCCCGACGCTTGACCGGAGCTTTACACCACAATGATTGAGCTCCGAACACGACCAACCGTCTAGGGCGCCCAAGCACCCAAGAGGAACAAGCTCAAGGGCACCAAGCACCCCAGAGTAATAAGCTTCTCAACTTGTAACTTCCACGTATCACCGTGGAGAACTCAAACCGATGCACCAAATGCAATGGCAAGGGCACACGGAGTTCCCAAGTCCTTCTCTTTCAAATCCCACCGAAGCAACTAATGCTAGGGAGGAAAATGAGAGGAAGAACAAGAAGGAGAACACCAAGAACTCCAAGAACTAGATCCAAGGGGTTCCCCTCACATAGAGGAGAAAGTGATTGGTGGAAATGTGGATCTAGATCTCCTCTCTCTTTTCCCTCAAAAACTAGCAAGAATCCATGGAGGGATTGAGAGTTAGCAAGCTCGAAGAAGGTAAACAATGGGGGAAGAACACGATATCAAAGGATGAGGTTGAATGGGGAAGAAGACCCCCTTTTATAGGAGCTCCCGAATCCAACCGTTATGCTCACAGCCCGCACAGAGCGGTACTACCGCTAGGGCGGTAGTACACCTTCGAAACACAACAGCGAGGAGGCAAAAAGGCCAAAAGAACCTTCGGAGCGGTAGTACCGCTTGTCCTCACGGTACTACCGCTCGACCTCACGGTACTACCGCAAATGGTAGCGGTACTACTACTTGCGAGCGGTACTAAAAAAATACTTCTGTGCCCACTTCCGCTGAGCAAAACACGAGATTTTGGTCCGGAGTGGTACTACCGCTTAGGAGCCGCGGTAGTACTGCTCTGGGGCGGTACTACCGCTCAGGAGCCGTGGTAGTACTGCTCTGGAGCGGTAGTAAAAAATTACATCCTCTCTATTCGCGGTAGTACCGCTGCAACCTTTACCAAAACAACCACAACTTTTGCAAACGGACTCCGAATTCAACGAAACCAAGTTTGTTGGAAAGCTAACGACATGGGCTAACACAATATTGATAGAAATATCAAGAATAAGCAAATGATAAAAGTCCCAAAGGAAAATGGTGAGAACCCTCCCTCGGAAAAGACCGGTAAAACATCCAACACCGAAAACATCATAGAAGACGCATGTGAACTCCGTTTTCGATGAAATCAAGATTGTCATCAAGATGACCATAAGCTCTAAGACTCACAAAGAGAACCAAACAAGAACCAAGAAACATAATGCAAGTATGCAAGGGTTTGAGCTCTCTACTAATGATACGATCAAGCTACCAAATTGAGAGCCCCCCTTGATAGTACGGCAAACGATCATATAACCCGGTCTCCCTACTACCACCATGAGACCGGTAAAATAGAAAACCTATCAAGGGCAAACCTTTGCCTTGCACATGGTCCACTTGAGCTAGATGATGACGATCTTGACTCCCTCAAGATGGACCACCTTTCTTGATTGCGTTGGCTCGATGAAGACTAGATGATTGCTCCCCCATAGTCCACTATGGGTGAGCCACTCTTCGGCTCATCTTCACAAGTCCATTGACACCACAATGGATGGCAAGATTCAATCACTTGATCTCTTCGTGATGCTCCACTTGAACTTGCACACGGCAATCTTGATGACTATCACCACTTGATGTCATCCTTTCCATGGGTTGTATGATATCCTCCTCTTGATGCAAGCCCATGGATACGTACCTAACCCCACATAGAACTCTCACATAGACCATGGGTTAGTACACAAAGTGCAATGGACAATGCTTACCATACCATGGGATCACTTGATCCCTCTCGGTACATCTTCTACGCTTTGTGAGTTGATCAACTTGATTCACTATTGACTTAGTCTTGATCAACCTTAAATCTTTGCAACTCACTTCATTTGAATGATGTACTGAAGGTAAACATGAATGATCACACAACCTTCTTCTTCAAGACATGCTTGCAATAAGCTCAACACTCGCATGACCAATCTTTGGATAATTCCTTAATAGCACCTTGGTCGAATCATAAACTCCTTGAAACCAACACATGGACTTCAAGAAAATCCTATGGACAAATCCTTCAAATATAACTCAAGACAACCATTAGTCCATAGAGATTGTCATCAATTACCAAAACCAAACATGGGGGCACCGCATGTTCTTCCACCGGGGATGTGCAATGATCTAGCGTAGCAATGACATCAAAAACAGATAAGCCATGAAAACAACATGCTAGCTATCTTATGATCATGTAAAGCAATATGACAATGAATGCTCAAGTCATGTATATGATGATGATGGAAGTTGCATGGCAATATATCTCGGAATGGCTATGGAAATGCCATAATAGGTAGTTATGGTGGCTGTTTTGAGGAAGATATAATGAGGCTTATGTGTGATGGAGCGTATCATATCACGGGGTTTGGATGTACCGGCGAAGTTTGCACCAACTCTCGAGGTGAGAAAGGGCAATGCCCGGTGCCGAAGAGGCTAACAATGATGGAAAGGTAAAAGTGCGTATAATCCATGGACTCACATTATTCATAAAGAACTCATATACTTATTGCAAAAGTTTATTAGCCCTCGAAGCAAAGTACTACTACACATGCCCCTAGGGGGATAGATTGGTAGGAAAAGACCATCGCTCGTCCCCGACTGCCACTCATAAGGAAGACAATCAAAGAAACACCCCATGCTTCAAATTTGTCACACAACGGTTACCATACGTGCATGCTACAGGACTTGCAAACCTCAACACAAGTGTCTCTACAATCCACAACCACCCACTAGCATGACTCTAATATCACCATCTTTATATTGCAAAACTATTGCAAGGAATCAAACATATCATATTCAGCGATCTACAAGTTTATGTAGGATTGTATGACTAACCATGTGAATGACCAATTCCTATCATCTCTCTAAATAGATATAAGTGAAGCAAGAGAGTTTAATTCTTTCTACAAAAGATATGCCCACACTCTAACAAATATAAGTGAAGAAAAAGAGCAATCTACAAATGGCGGTTTTCTGTGTGAAGAGAAATAGGCAATCCAGACTTCAAATGATATAAGTGAAGCACATGAAGCATTCTATAAAGCCATACTCAAAAGATTTAAGTGAAGTGCAAAGAGCATTCTATAAATCAACTAAGTACTATCTCATACCAGCATGGTGCATAAAAGATAAGTCAAAACTAAATGCAAAAGACGCTCCAAGACTTGCACATAATGCGTAAATGAAACAAATACGAAAACATACCGATACTTGTTGAAGAAAGAGGGGATGCCTTCCGAGGCATCCCAAAGCTTAGACGCTTGAGTCTCCTTCAATATTTACTTGGGGTGCCTTGGGAATCCCCAAGCTTGAGCTCTTGCCTCTCTTCCTTTTCCTCATATCGAGACATCCTCGATTAGACACTTCATCCACACAAAACTCCAACAGAAAACTCGGTAAGATCCGTTAGTATAATAAAGCAAATTACTACTCTAAGTACTGTAGTAAACCAATTCATATTTTGTTTTTTCATTGTGTCTACTGTAATATAAATTTTTCATGGCTTAATCCACTGATATAAATTGATAGATTCATCAAAACAAGCAAACTATGCATCAAAAACAGAATCTGTAAAAAAACAGAACAGTCTGTAGCAATCTGAACATTCACCATACTTCTGGCACCCAAAATATTCTACCAAAATTAGGAAAAATAAAAAAATTGTACAGAAAGACATTGCAAAAGGAATCAGACCCACTTGGCGTTCCAGTAACAAATGTAAAATCGCGCACTACAGCCAAAGTTTCTGTCCTGCACCGTACAAACCAACAAGCATTGTAAACATCCTAAAGGCAAACCTTGGCACATTATTTTTATAATACAATGGAATTGTACAAGAGGATAATTATTTTTGATGGAAAGTTTCTGTAATCAAGATTCACAAATTTTCCGTGAGCATGAACAAAGTTCAAGGAGCTCTCCCACTTCAACAATGCTTATCTCTCTTACTTTCACTTTCCTTTTTGAAAAGTTTTTAGGTTCCCTCTTTTTTTAAACTATATGAAAGCACTCAACATTAATAAATGACTCTCTAAAACTTCCGGGTTTTCTCCCTGGCAGCTCTTTCTTTAAAGCCATTAAGCTAGGCATATAGTGCTCAAGTAATGGATACATCTGGATCCCAAGGTATATCAAAGCCAATTTTAATTAACAATGATTTGTAATTTAGTAGTGAGCACAAAGTAACATATATCATGCAACAACGAAGTCTAACTCTTTTCCTATGCCTCGGCATGTCATAAAAGAACAACTCATGCACACAAAGTAAAGGCCAATGCAAAGTATAAGCAATTTCTTGCAATTTTATCGTATTGGAAACATAGAGAGGTGGAGATAAAGTTCCTCTCTCATAATAATTGCAAGTAGGAGCAGCAAGCACATGCATATTATATTCATCAAAATCATCATGTGCAATGGTAAAAGGCAACCCATCAATATAATCCTTAATAAGCACAAACTTCTCCGATATAGTGTAGTAGGGAGAATTCAGAAAGATAATAGGATTATCATGCGTGGGTGCAATAGCAACAATTTCATGTTTAACATAAGGAACTATAGCAAGTTCATCTCCATAAGCATAATTCATATTGGCATCTTGGCCACAAGCATAACAAGAATCATCAAAAAGGGATATTTCAAGAGAATTAACGGGATCATAGCAATCATCATAGCAATCATCCTTCGGTAAGAACGAAGGGGAATTAAACAATGTATGAGTTGAAGAGTTACTCTCATTAGAAGGTGGGCACGGGTCGCTAATCCGCTCTTCCTCCTTTTGTTCTTCGCTCTCCTCATCATCTTTTTCATCCAATGAGCTCACCGTTTCATCAATTTCTTCTTCCATAGCTTCCTACAAAATATTAGTCTCTTCTTGGACAGCGGAGAATTTCTCAATATATGGTTTAACATAGGCACTAGAAGCATAATTATCATAACAATATTCAAGTATGGCAAAACTTTCAGATTTCTAAAGAGTAGCATCATACTTTTCAATCAAAGAAGCAATTTCAAATGCACCCTTAAATGCAACAAATTCTTCAATTTTTTGAACATCATAGTAATTATAAACACCCTTAGCATACGAAAATATGATTCCATTATCAAACTCACATTGGTAGGGAAGGTGTTTCTTAGGGTTTTCAGAACAACAAGTAACATCATATATTTCACATAAATTCCAAGCATAGCATTGCAAATGTTGAATTTGTTCCCATAATAGTTTCCCTTTTTCAAATATACGGTGTCACACATAACAAGCATGCTCATCTAAAGATTTGCCCTCAACTAAGCTAGTTGGGGTTTCAGCACGAGCACAAAGAGATCGAAGATGGTCCAAGTAAAAAGCTTCAGTAGTGTGATAGATTTTGAGTGGTTCTTCAACCATTGGAGCAGTAGGTACAACTAATTTTTTTGGTATTTTGCGTTTCCTACCCATAACTAAAGATAGAAGACAACTAAGAACAGCAAATAAAAATTACTTAGTGATAAAGCAAACAAGCACACACGAGAATATTCACCCCACGCTATGACTGCCCGGCAACGGCGCCAGAAAATGTCTTGATAACCCAAAATTGTAGGGGATCGCGACAGTTTTCGATAAGTAAGAGTGTCGAACCCAACGAGGAGCTAAAGGTAGAATAAATATTCCCTCAAGTTCTATCGACCACCGATACAACTCTACGCACGCTTAGTGTTCGCTTTACCTAGAACAAGTATGAAACTAGAAGTACTTTGTAGGTGTGATAGGAAAGGTTTGCTAGATAATAAAGAGCACGTAAACATAAACTAGGGGCTGTTTAGATAAAGAAACAAGAAAGTAAATATAGCGAGTGTTCAAAAGTCGCGGTAGGAGTTGTGAAATTGTCCCTAAGCAATTGACTATGTTACTAGACCGATAGCAAGTTTTATGTGGGAGAGGCATAAGCTAACATACTTTCTCTTCTTGGATCATATGCACTTATGATTGTAACTCTAGCAAGAGTCCGCAACTACTAAAGATTCATTAAGGTAAAACCCAACCATAGCATTAAAGCATCAAGTCCCCTTTATCCCGTACGCAACAATCCCCTTAGTCGGGTTTATGCTTCTGTCACTCAAGCAACCACCATAAAATAATCATGAACGTATTGCAACACCCTATAGCGGGGATCCCTCACGCTTGCGCGACACGGAGGGAACAATAGTACAGAAACATAACCACAAGAAAATTAAACCAATCATAGCAATTCATCAATCACCGATATGACAACGAAAATCTACTCAGACATCATAAGATGGCAACACATCATTGCATAATAATATGAAGCATAAAGCACCATGTTCAAGTAGAGGGTATAGCGGGTTGCGGGAGAGTGGACCGCTAGATATTGAAGGGGGAAGGTGATGGAGATGTTGGTGAAGATGACGGCAGTGTTGGTGAAGATCGCGGTGATGATGATGGCCCCCGGCAGCGCTCCGGCACCACCGGAAGCAAGGGGGAGAGAGGCCCCCTTCTTCTTCTTCTTCCTTGACCTCCTCCCCAGATGGGAGAAGGGTTTCCCCTCTGGTCCTTAGCTCCCATGGCTTGGGAGGGGCGAGAGCCCCTCCGAGATTGGATCTATCTCTCTGTTTCTGCGTTCCCTGTTTCCGCCCCTTCACCGTTTCCTTTATATCTGGAGATCCGTAACTCAGATTGGGGTGAATCTTTTGCCCAGTTTTTTTTGTAAAATTAGCTTTCTTGCGGCAAAAGAAGAGCGTCAACCGCTTTACGGGTGGCCCACGAGAGTCGAGGGCGCACCCAGGTGGGAGGGCATGCCCCCCTGTGTCGTGGCCACCTCGGACACTGTTTCTCGTTGATTCTTCCTCCGGAAAATCCCAAATATTCCAAAATAATTCTCCGTCCTTTTTATCCCGTTTGGATTCCATTTGATATTGGTTTTCTGCGAAACATAAAACATGCAACAGACAGGAACTGACACTGGGCACTGGATCAATATGTTAGTCCCAAAAATAATATAAAAAGTTGCCAAAAGTATATGAAAGTTGAAGAATATTGGCATGGAACAATCAAAAATTATAGACACGACGGAGACGTATCAAGGAACACCGCACCCTTATGGGTGCGGTTATGGAAAAGGTCCGGTCCACGAAAAGCAGGCTGACCGAAGCCTTCAATAGCCTACTGACGGGCTTTGAGGTTTGCGATGTAATTCTCTTTACAAGTTTTTTTGCATATATATATGTATAAGGCTGAACCCATGTATAGATAGTAGCCCATGAGACTCTGTCTGGATTAGAACAATCCGGATAGAGGATCAAAACAAATTGATAATGTATCATACTTTCTTGTTGGATTGGCATCTATGCTGGCGGCTACTGCCCAAGCATACATCAAGTGAATCAATAGACCACCCCATTATCACTGCGGGTATCCCACGCAAGACATACATCAAGTGTTCTCAAATCCATAAAAGTATTCGATCCGATAATAGTGAAACCCTGAAGGTAAAACTCAATTCATCACAAGAAGATTGGGAGGGAGAAAATACCATATGATCCAACTATAATAACAAAGCTTGCGGTACATCAGGATCGTGCCAAATCAAGAACACGAGAGAGAGAGAGAGGTCAAACACATAGCTACTGGTACATACCCTCAGCCCAAGGGTGAACTACTACCTCCTCGTCTTGGAGACTGCGGGGATGATGAAGATGGCCTCCGGTGATGATTTCCCCCTCCGGCAGGGTGCCGGAACAGGGTCCCAATTGGTTTTTCGTGGCTACAGAGGCTTGCAGCGATGGTACTTCTCATCTAGGGTTGTTTTTGGAGGTTTCTATATTTATAAGAATTTTTGGCATCGGTCTCACGCCAAGGATGTGTCCGAGGGGCCCACAAGCTCGGCGGCGCACCCTAGGGGGTGGGCGCCCCCCAGGCTTGTGGCTTCCTTGTACACTTCCTGGCCCAACTCTTGTGCTTCTGGGGTCTCTTTTGGTCCATAAAAATCACCGTAAATTTTTAGCCCATTCGGAGAACTTTTATTTCTGCACAAAAAAACGACACCATAGTAGTTCTGCTGAAAACAGCGTCAGTCCGGGTTAGTTCTAATCAAATCATACCAAAACAATATAAAATTGTTGTAAACATGGCATGAATACTTCATAAATTATAGATACGTTAGAGATGTATCAATGTTCTTCTCGAATGTTCTCTGCTACATCTTGTCCGGGCGGTGAGCATATAGGTGCCCGAACGATGTTCGCTACTACGCCTAAAGCGGGGAAGCTGGCGTATGAAGACGTGGACATGGAGATGTTCGACGTCATCCACGACGGTGGCAGGTGAGTAGGCTATGAGGATGGGCAGGTAGAAGACTCGGATCTCGCCGAGTCCAACAACTATACCCGCACACAATGGAACCTACTCATAGCAAAGATCGCCACGCAATGCACCGAGCAAGAAACCGGTGACCCAACCGACCCGACAAAAGAACCGCCCATGAAGGTCAAAAGAGGGTTCCAGGGAAGAAGTGGGAGGAGGAGAGGGCAACGTGAGAAGGTGCGGCGGCAAAGACGACGGAGATGTTCGAGGACATCTTGTCGAAGCAAGAGAAGGCGTACATCAAGTGCTCCGACATCAAGAAGGAGAAAAAGGCGGAGAGGTTGAAATTATTGATGGAAGCGACAGAGGTGAAACTCAAGCTGGAAGATAAGAAGGCCATGCTCAAAGAGAAGAGAGTCATGGTCGAAGAGAAGAAGACTTGCTCAAAGATAAGAAGGTGAAGATCACAGCCTATGCTGAGGACACCAAGATGTTGACCTTGAATTTGGATGCTTTGCATGCCGACTCAAGAATAATCATGCAGACCATCTGCTATAATATGTTGCTGTGGCAGATAAATGGGTTGGAGGCGGTGGAGAACGAGGTAGAGGCGGAGGCTGCCTATGTGGCGGTGACGAGACCTTGAGCATGGAAGCTCAAATTGCCAGTCCAGCAGGGATGAAAATCTGATTTTTTCCACGGGCTGTTAGACTGATATTCTTTTGTTACCGGGCATGTAAAAACTATGCATACTTGCCTGTTTTTGGTTGTAATCGGGCATGTGATCTGTCGGTGGTGGTGATCCTTGAGTGCTATGTATCCGACTTTATTTGAATTTGAAATTGTCATTTACTGGTGGACATATACATGACTATTTTGGATGGCCTGCTCCCGCACACGTGTTCGCGGAGTGGTCCCCCATTTTCATGGATGGATACCGGAGCTAATTTGTGGGTCAGCGTAGGAGATGCCCTTAGTCCTTACAGTTCTCGCCTTCTCTCTTTCCATACAAAAGGTTCTTATGCCTACTATCATCAATGCAATAAACATAGTGTTTTTCATCTTCTTGTTGTGTTCCTTTTAGTCATGTGAGATATCTGTTAAGTGTCTTGTTCTTTATTCGTTCTTACAAACTGGAACCACACCTAGTAGCAATTTCCTAAAGTTAGTGCTGCTCCGCATGGTTGGTACATGCACTCGTTTCTGACCTCTACTTTGCACTTCGGGGCTGTCCTTCATCACTCGCTATGTGTGGAAGGCATGGAGCCAGTGTAGATTGTGCTTGTCTCTGGCAGCTACTGGACTGCAATGGTCTCTTCTAGCCCAGGCCAATTGCCGTGTCGTCCACAGGGTGAGGCCCAAGAGATAAAACTGATTAACCAAATCGACTGCCTTGTCATAAAACAACACTTGATGCCTTTCAAGCCTACACAATTTGTGAAAATATAGCAGACGCTTTCCACTATCTACATATATGGACCATCAATGTTAATCATTGCTAGAGGAAACAGAAACTAGAAACGAGAGGCTCTGGCGGAGACCAATATTTTGCGATTGGTTATTTGTGACATGAAGGTATGCTACAGGCCCACCGCGTTAAATGGGTTGTGTATGCTTCTAGTACTATGTTAGCACATGGGGTGCTCTTCTGTAATCTGAGTTGATTTTTTATCTATACCTTTATGTGCGATGAAACCTTATATTAACTGGGCTAAATATGCTCTCATCAGTTAGTACAACTTCTGGCCATCACACGACACAATTGGGAAGCAAGACCAAACATGTAGAAGTTTAGACATCAAAGCATAAAAAAATCTTACTAGATATTTCACCACGCATGTGTGCACCCTAACCCGCACACGCGTGCGCGCGTGCACACACACACATGCGCACACTCAGACGCACCAGCCCACCCCTTACACACACACCCCACACCACAAGCGGAAAATAGAGAAGGAATGTGAATCCTGTAATGGACTCCATGTCATTATGCACAAAAGGCACAATATGAGAAGCATATTGCAAATGACCAATCTCCCAATATCAGATGTGGTACCAACCTTCTAAGAGCGCTAGCTTTCTTAGCTCTATTCAAAATTGCATATAGTGCATAACCCAAGGTTAAAAAGAAATTTTCTTGCAAAATTTATGTAAGTTTGAACTTGAAATTAATTGAACAAATGAACATTTCTACATTCTCACAAGCACAAGAAATTTGTTTCCAGCCTCATTTGGTTTGTGTTTTAAGTGTTGAATCCTTGCTGGACACACCCTTTTGAGAAAGCCAAATATTTTGCTATGCTTGCTCCTATGCTTCACTTTAATTTTTTTGAGCCATGGATTTGCTCTAGTGCTTGACTTATATCTTTTTTAGCACGGTGTGGTTTGTTAATTTTGAAGAAATGCTCTCATGCTTCACTTATATCTATTTGGGAGTTAGTAAAATTTTAAGAAATTCTCTCTTGCTTCACTTAGATTAATTTGAGAGAAATAAAAAATTATGGTCATGATCTTCACTTACATTTGTTTCAGCTTATCAAAAAGCAACATATGAAAATAGTCCCAAAGTGATAGATATCCAAGGAGGATATAATAAAACTTTCAAGAAGATCATTGGACAAAATAAACTTCATTCTTAATAATGGTATTGAGATATGACGATATGATATGTGAGTCATGTTGATGAGTAATTGTGCTTTAGTAAGAATATTGATGTTATGGTTTGTGATTCCCTATGCAAGCACGAAAGTCAATAGTTACGCAATGAAATTTATATCCTACTTATGGTGCATTATTCAGTGTTACTTATACTTAATGCTTGGGCATGAGATTTTTCCCTTTTTGGTTGGTCGGTTCTCAATCTTTTTGCTAGCCTTCATTTTGCACTAAGTATGATCACTACTTGTGCATCCAAAACCCTTTAAACAAGTTTTTACTTATGAGTCCACTATACCTACCTATATGCGGTATTTCCATGCCATTCTAAGAAAATTTGCATGTGCCATCTCTAATGTTCAAAATAAATTTCTCTTTTGTGTGCTCTACTACTCGCGAAGCGGTAAAGGGTAGCTAAGATTTTCCATGCTAGATGTGTTATTCTCGCAATGAGTATTTATTTACTTGTCATTGCACGAGAGTACGATAAAGGTACTAGGGATGCCGAGTCTCGAAATGAATAAATGAATTTACTTTATGTTGTCAAATAATAAATTCCTTGGAAATTGTTTGTATGGAGGGCACCCGTGGATACGGTTAGCCGTGGAAAGTGAAAGTTATGGTGGAAAATTTAATAAACTTTATTTTCTGTCTGGGAACCACCTATGATGTATCTAGCATGGAAAGTGTTGGGATGCTCCAAGTCGTTTTCATTGGTAGGAAAAGTACGCCTCTCAAAATAATTTTATCTCTCAATTTAAGCTTTGAGCTCTGGCACCTCTACAAATCACTACTTCCCTCCGCGAAGGGACTTTCTTTTATTTATGCAATTTTTATTTTGAATTTGAGTCTCCATCTTCTCTTATAAAGCACCAACTAAGGGGCACTATGATCGTATTTGAGCATTGTGTGTAGCTAATATTCGAGTGTGTTTCATGAATGGATCAATGATTGAGCATGATGGGCTAGGGATAACTTGCTTTAGTGTTGATATTTTGAAAGACATGGTTGCTTGTTGGTATGCTTAAGTATTAAAGTCTTCATGTCAAAACTAGACTATTGCTTTAAATCATATAAAAGTCCATATGTCCATGCTATAAAGAAAAGAATATGATGAACATGTTAGGCAGCATTCGACATCAAAAATTCTATTTTTACCATTTACCTACTTGAGGATGAGCAGGAATTAAGCTCGGGGATGCTGATACATCTCCAACGTATATATAATTTTTGATTGTTCCATGCTGCTATATTATTATTCTTGGATGTTTTACAATCATTTTATAGTCATTTTATATCATTTTTTGGTACTAACCTATTGACATAGTGCCTAGTGCCAGTTGCTGTTTTCTGCATGTTTTTTCATCGCAGGAAATCAATATGAAACAGAGTCCAAACGTAACACAACTCCTGGAGGATTTTTTGGGCCAGAAGAAAGCCAATGGGCCAAGGAAGCACCTAGGGGACTGCTCGAGGGCAGCAGCACCCACCAGGGCATGCCAGGAGGACCAGGCGCGCCCAAGTGGGTGCTTCCCACCTCGGGTGCCCCCCCAACCTCCTATTTGCTCTATAAATACCACAATATTCCAGAAACCCTAGGGGAGTCGACGAAATATTGATCCAACCGCCGCAGAGTCCAGAACCACCAGATCCAATCTAGACACCATCATGGACGGGTTCACCACTTCCATTGGTGCCTCTCCTATGATGTGTGAGTAGTTCTTTGTAGACCTATGGGTCCGTAGTTAGTAGCTAGATGGCTTCCTCTCTCTCTCTGTTGATTATTGATACAATGGTCTCTTGGAGATGCATATGATGTAAGTCTTTTGGCGGTGTTTTTGTTGGGATCCGATGAACTTTGAGTTTATGATCAGATCTATGTTTTTATCCAAGAAAGTTATTTGAATCTTCTTTGATCTCTTATATGCATGATTGCTAATAGCCTTGTATTTCTTCTCCGATATTTGGGTTTTGTTTGGCCAACTTGATCTATTTATCTTGCAATAGGAAGAGGTGCTTTGTAGTGGGTTCGATCTTACAGTGCTTGATCCCAGTGACAGAAGGGAAACCGACACGTATGTATCATTGCTACTAAGGTTAACAAGATCAGATTTATATCTCCGCAATAGATAAACGGATCTCATCTACATCATGTCATCATTCTTATTGTATTACTCCATTTTCTCATGAACTTAATACACTAGTTGCATGCTGGATAGCGGTCGATGTGTGGAGTAATAGTAGTAGATGCAGGCAGGAGTCGGTCTACTAATCTTGGATGTGATGCCTATATAATGATCATTGCCTGGATATCGTCATGATTATTTGAAGTTCTATCAATTGCCCAACAGTAATTGTTTTCCCATCGTTTGCTATTTTTCTCGAGAGAAGCCACTAGTGAAACCTACGCCCCCCTGGTCTCTTTTCATCATATTTGCTTTTGCAATCTATTTTCTCTTGCATTTATTTTCAGATCTATGAAACCAAAAATACAAAAATACCTTGCTGCAATTTATTTGTTCCGCGATCTATTTATCCTATCTACCATGTTTTACCTCACGTTATTTGCCTACTTGAGGCGACGTACTCGAAAGGAATTGACAACCCCTTTAACACGTCAGGTTGCGAATATTTGTTATTTGTGTGCAGGTGTTGTTTACGTGGTGTGAGGAGGTTCTCCTACTGGTTCGATAACCTTGGTCTCATCACTGAGGGAAATACCTACCATCGCTATACTGCATCATCCCTTCCTCTTTGGGGAAATACCGACATAGTTCTAGCAGACATCACCGCATGTGAACAACATGAGGCGCGGTTGGGCGAGGTCGAACATGAGCTCAAGGATGCTATCGCTAAATGCGAGTCCTTAGAGCAGAAGAGTTCGGAACAGGCCTCCAAGCTCACCAAAGCTCTTGAGAGTGTGAAGGAAGCCCGGGTTGAAGCCCAGGGCGCTCACCAGGAGATCCAAGAGGCGAGGCAGATAGCGGATAGTAAGGCCTTTCTCATGCAGAGTGAATTTACAAGAAAGAGATACATTTTACTAACCCGAGTTTGGAGTTCTCCAGTCGCCTTTGTGGATCCGCCGAGGATTATTACCGACGCCACCGAGTTCTTCCGCGCCGAAGAGGGGAGCTCAGCGGAGAAGCTATTGTAGTCACAGTACCTTGCGCCAGAGTATCCGGCGCCCCTTAGCGATCAACTGAAACAGTTGACGGAGTTGCATAGGGTGGCAGGACTGGCCATGAAGGATGTAATAGTCCATCTTTGGCCAGCCGAGCCCATACCCAACAGCTACTTTGGACTTGTGAAGTGGCTGGGCGAGGCGCGTGCTCGGATTGACGCCATCAAGTGGTCCGCCTGAATAGAAGGTGCCGGATGGCCTTTGCCCAAGTCAAGGTACAATTGGCGAAGATGAAGTCCATCAAGATTGCCACGGCAGGGCCGCCTGAATGCAAGGATCACCGGCGGCCGGAGAAGTACTTCGGCGAGGTCCTCAAGGGAGCCCGCATTGTAGAGGGCCAATGCTCAAAAGATATCATATTTGAGTAGTAGAGTCCGGTTTGTAAGAACCATGTAATGAACTCATGATGTGAAATATTTATGCTTGTACTTTATGGTTAGTTTACCCTCCTGTTTGGCCGTTTAATTTATAAGTCTGAAAGTTTACCAGTCGTCGGCTTCTGCCCCATGTAGATATTACAGGGGTGTTCGGGAACACATGACCGCACTTTATCCAACGTCTTGGTCTGATGTAGGAGCCGTCTTGTGAGGTGAACTAGGCAATCAGACTATGCAACTTTAGTACTTTCACTTAGCCATAAGAGTCCATTGGTGGGGCTAAGTACTAGCCCCTTGTTGCGTGAATGGCGATCCAGAGTACGCTGCCTTTGCAACATGGCTTGGTCGAAGCCCATCCCCTCGTATAACACAGCATAAATCGCGAACGATTTGTAGTATAACACTAAGTCACCAGATCGCTGACCCGCTCTCGCATATCATGATAGTCAGTTTTTGGCTTTCTCTACTGAGGTACTTAACTGGACGAACCAGAAATACAATCGCAGAAGTTCTCCCTTTACTACCTTAGCCGAACTTGCGGAACATAAGGTGGCAAACACAGGAGCTGGTCAACCCAACTATAGACCAAAGACATGATTCGGACCCAATGCATATAATGCAATATCCAGGACGCCGAAGAGTTCCCTATAGGTGTTATGACTTAAGTGTTTTCGGGGCCGTATACAACCCCTGGTATGAAGGCCGTGCCGAAGCACGTATGTCCATCGAAAGCAAGGAATACAGATGACAAGATAATATAAGATCCCAATAAAAAGGTGGTGATCATATTTTTCCTTTATATCCTTATTAATACGTCGAGGCGTTTTTCGACAGACGATGCCATGAATATTAAGGTCATGGTACATGCCTAAAGAGAAAAATAAGAAAAATTACATAAGGGAAAGTCTAACACAGGGCCTAAAAATAATAGTTCAAAAACTCCAGCGATGCCTTGCCACACGTCTGCGCCGTTTCCCCTTAGTAATAAGTCCTTTGATAGGAGTATTTGATGGTTGGGAAACGTTAGCCTTCGAAGGATCCTTGGTAAAACCATATGGCGAATAGGGCTCTTAATGAACCTATAGTAAAAAAATATGTATGCTGTCCAAAGAGGGTCAAGCCGTACTATGGACTTGTTATGCAGTGTGCCTCCGGCGCTGCCCAAGGTATTTTGAGTGCGTATTTATTTACGCGCGGTACGTACGCCGCAACCTTATGAGGCAGTCAGCAGAGGCCGAACTGCTAATCAACGTCCGAACCCGTCGAGTTATCGCAGTGATGTGCAGGCCGGACTCGTTTAGAGGTGTTATTGGTTTTAATGCCCGACGTCTTGTTTGGCTTGATAAGGCCGCCATACACCTCGGCTGCAAGGGCCGAAATGTGTTCTTCAGTACAGAGGGAGCGCTCCATATTTCCATTGACTGTAATAACGCCGTGGGGTCCAGGCATCTTAAGCTTCAAATAAGCATAGTGCAGGACTGCGTCAAAGCAGGCGAAAGCAGTTCGTCCGAGCAGTGCGTGATAGCCACTGTGGAAGGGGACGATGCCGAAGATTAACTCTTCGCTGCGAAAGTTGTCTAGGGAGCCGAATACTACCTCCAGTGTCAGTGAGCCAGTGCAATGGGCTTCCACGCCCGGTACAACACCATTAAAGGTAGTGTTGCTAGGCTTGTTTCTGGATGGGTCAATGCCCATCTTGCATACAATCTCTTGATAGATCAAGTTGAGACTACTGCCCTCGTCCATAAGGACTCTAGTGAGATGGTATCCGTCAATAATGGGATCAAGTACCAGGGCGACCGAACCCCCGTGACGGATACTGGTTGGGTGATCTCTACGATCAAAAGTGATCGGACAGGCTAACCATGGGTGAAACTTTCGAGCGATAGGCTCTGCAACATAGACGTCCTTAGTGCGCCCTTGCGCTCCCTTTTGGGGATGTGAGTGAAAGAGATCATGTTCACTGTTTTCACCTCAGGGGGAAACGGCTTCTGACCCCCGGTGTTCGGCTGACGGGGCTCATCATCGTCCTCACTTGGAGGTCCCTTTCCGTTGTGATCGGTAATTATCTTACCGACCTATTTGAGAACCCAACAATTCCTGTTGGTGTGGTTAGCAGGCTTATTGGGTGTGCCATGAATCTGACAGGGCCTCTCAAGGATTTTATCCAGGCTGGATGGACCGTCCCTGTTTCCTTTGAAAGGTTTCTTCCACTGACCGGATTTAGAACAGCTGAATTCAGCATTGACTGTCGTATCGTCTTTGTCATTGTTGTTGTTTTGATGTTTGTTTTTATTGCGGCGAGGTTTACCATTGCCATCCCTGGCCTCAGAAGTGCCGGGGTCACCCGAGCTGTTGCTTCTACGGGCCAACCAGCTATCCTCACCCACACAGAAGCGGGTCATAAGTGCAGTTAAGGCTGCCATGGTCTTCGACTTTTCCTGCCCGTGCTGTCGGGCGAGCCACTCGCCCCGGACGCTGTGTTTGAAGGCCGCTAAGGCTTCAGTGTCCGGACAATCCATGCTCTGGTTCTTTGTAATTAGGAACCGATTCCAAAGCTTGCGAGCTGATTCGCCTGGTTGCTGGATTGTGTGACCTAAGTTGTCAGCATCCGGTGGCCGGACATAAGTGCCCTAAAAGTTGGCCTGAAAAGCATCTTCCAAATCTTCCCAGGTTCCAATGGAGCTTTCTGCGAGGCTGTTCAGCCAGTACAGTGCTGGTCCTTTCAGGTTTAGAGGAAGGTATTTAATGGCATGGTGGTCATCCCCACGAGCCATGTGAATGTGGAGAAGAAAATCTTCAATCCAGACGACCGAATCCGTCGTTCCATCGTACTGTTTGATGTTTACGGGTGCACAAAGGGTGCACAAACCCTCTATATCGATGAAGCATTAAGGGTGCACAAACCCTCTATATCGTGCAATATCGCGGCGGAGATCGGATGACATCTGAGTTCGGTTCTGATCCCGAATAAAGTAATGTTCGTCACGTCGGGCTTCACAACCGTTTTGTCGCGCCGGGGCACGGCCTCTTGATCCGTAGATTGAACTAGTCTGGCCAGCTTTATTGGCTAGGTCACATTGCAAATCATATGAATATCCCGCAGCTGCTGTCTTCCTGCCTCTTCGGCCAAGGGGTGTGGGCTGGTGTTCGGCTTGATGTGCCATTTTATCCCGTCCACGTGGTGGTCGGTCCGGTTGATCTGCCTGATTGTATTTCAACGATATTGGCTCAAGGGCTTCGTCATCGAATTGTGGCAGCAACTTGCGCTTGGGGTAACTTTTTGTAGGTCGCTCGTGGCCGTACTCCACGACGGCCAGGTCCTTAGTCCACCTTTCATTGAGGGTGTCCTATTCAGCTTTGAACTGCTGCTGTTTCTTTTTCAGGCTCCATGCTATGGCGATGAGCTGTCACTTGAAGCGTTCTTGCTCGAGGGGTTTCTCTGGGACGATAAAAGTCTTCATCATCGAGGCTAACATCCTCTTCGTTGACTGGCATATAGTAGTTGTCTTCTGAATCTTCGTGATCGGCGTGTTCGGCACTATACTGACCATCTTCCCTTTTGTCCTATTCGGATGTGGGCTCGACGGGGTATTCAGGATCTTCGGCATCATCCGGAGTCTCATTGTCTCCGATGCGGGTATTACTATCCTTTGCCTGACGCGATCGTGAGCGGCGCTGCTAACGTTGGTGCTTTGGTGGTTTATCGACGGGCTTGTCCTCATCGGGGTTCTGATTACCCTCGTCGTCCTTTTTGTCAGGAGTGTCCACCATGTATACATCGTAGGTTAAATTGGCCGTCCAACGTCCTGTGGTGGGTGGGACTTGGCTAGGTTCGGCGTCGCCATCATTGTCCATACCATCGATGTCTTCGGATGCGTAGTCCAGCATGTCGGTTAAATCTTCGACTGTGGCCATTAAGTGGGTGGTGGGTGGGGCATAAAATTCCCCGCTCTCAGGCCCCAGCCCGAGTTGGGTATAATTCGGAGGCAAAACCTACATGATGGCGAGAGACTGCATTAATCACAATGCTTCATCTAGGAGCGCAAGCTTGACAGGAGACTGTGGGTCTGAATTCGGCATGAGACATCTGATTGGACCTGATGAGCGCAGACCTTGACAGTTTGGAGTTATCATCTAGAGGCAAGTCTAAGATTGCATCTGGGTCTTTGGTCGGGAGCTCCATGAGGGGAGAGAGTCCGGCAGGGCTAACGCTCCCGTCTTCGGACGATATGACCCTCCCTGGATCTAAGGTCAGGGCAGGTGTGAGTGATGACCCTTGAACATGATCTAACATGGGATCCGAAGAGCCTTCTTCATGGGGGTACAGAGCAACAGCCGAGGCCGCGAAGCCCTCGAAGATTAGATCTCCTCGGATGTCAGTGACGTAGTTTAGGTTTCCAAACCTAATCTGGTGGCCAAGGGCGTAACTATCGACCTGCTCGAGGTGGCCGATCAAGTTGGAACGAAGCATGAAGCCACCGAACACAAAGACTTGTACGAGGAGAAAGGTTTCCCTGGACATAGCATCATTGTTGATGAAGAGGCGAGCCATCAATCCTTCTGTCGATGATACATCGGAGCTCTCAATGAAAGCACCAATGTCGGTGTCAAAACTGGCAGATCTCGGGTAGGGGGCCCAAGCTGTGCGTCTAAGGATTGATGGTAACAATGTGTGAGGACCCCGATCCTAAGTCACACCGATCTACCATGTAACACATCATATCATTTTGCGGCCTCACGCATGGTATTCCCACGGGTGCCACCTTACCTGGCCCAGGACCGTTTGCGCCTTTTGGCTCACGTATATGATAGTGTCGCTAGCATCCATATGACAAAGAACCCGGGCCGACATGACTAGTCGTAAACCCAAGGTGGCGCTAACTTACAGGGACATGCATACATGACCCAGCAACGAACGTGTCGATCAACAACGTATGAACCCAAGTCGTAGCAAGCTACAAGGACTTAAAGGAACAACGTGTAAAATTTCCACAAAGGGACAGACACAGGAACGAAGAAGGACACATGCCGGCCAGCCTAAGTGTTCCGGAGCAGTAGCAAGCTACCATGGCTCAGTGGAAGCACTAGGAGACATTTCTCGGTAAGAGAGGCTACCAAGAATAAACAACTACGTTGTCGGATCCCACACATACCAAGCATTTCAATAATCATACACACAATATGCTCGATATGTGCAAATACAACATGGCATCACAACATGACTCTACAACTCAAAGTATTTATTCATTAGGCTCCGAGGAGCCAAGTATTACAAACAAGGGTCTGATGACCTGGCATACAGAGCATACAGGCAACGGAAGCATAACATGTCTAAGTATAGACATCTACAAATGAAAAGGCTGAGAAGCCTGACTATCTACCAGACCCTTCCGAGGGCACAAGATCGTAGCAGAGGTAACAACCTAAACGCCGAAGTCCACGCGGAACTACTAGTGAGACTGAAGTCTCTCAGCAAAAACATAAAATAAGCAAATGTGAGTACAAATGTACCCAACAAGACTTACATCAGAACTAACTACATATGCATCGATATCAACAAAAGGGATGATGGGGTTTAACTGTAGCAAGCCAGCTTTGACTCAGTGGCTAACCTGAACTACAACTGCAAGCAACTCTTTTAAGGTGGCACACACGAGTCCACATATTCACCAAATCAATACACCACTATGGATCTGCTCCCGTCTCCCTATGAGAATACCATCCATAGCACTCACGCTTATCTTGCGCATTTTGGAGTATCCACTTTCACTTGTCTATGAACTGAATAGGCAACCCAGAGGTCCTTTACCGCATATGCGGCTATTCGAATAGATCATTTATAACCCCGCAGGGGTGTACTTCTTCACACATGTTTCCACCACTTAGCGTCTGCACACGACATGTGCTCGACAGACTTCAAGCGAAAGCCGACATGGGTGTAGACCACAACCTAACTAACCACACAAATCCCTAGTCCAGGTTTATCACCTATTCAGGTTCCATCCGCAGGGAGTCCGGCCGAGGTTTCCACATACGGCCCCGAATGATGTGTGCAGGGTTCTCGGGTCACCAAACGAGCGCCCGATACACCGTGCCACGTGCCTACCGCATCACAGCCCAACCCTCGGGTCAGTGCTGCGCACGACGTCCGGCAAACTACAAACACTAGAAACTATTTGCAACTCCTGGACAGAGGACATGGGCGGTTAATAAGTCGAGCGGGGTCATATTTCAGGGCCCGATGTGTGGACATGTTAACAACTTTCCAATTCATCCCCGATGAATCAGACTTGACACAACTCTAAGCATAGCAGGCATGACAAACAAGCATGAATGAGTAGGCACATTAGGGCTCAAACAACTCCTACTCATGCTAGTGGGTTTCATCTATTTACTGTGGCAACGACAGGTCATGCAAAGGAGAAGGGGTTCAGCTACCGCAGCAAGTAATAGATGAATCGTTGTTGTCCTAATGCAGTAAAAGATAGCAGGAGCAAGAGAGTGGGATTCTATCGGAATGAACAAGGGGGTTTTGCTTTCCTGACACTTCTGAACATAGTATAGCCCTTCATCGGTGTCATCGATTACATCGTCAGAACGTCGTCTACTGAGAGGGGACGAATACCGGCAAACAAGCAAGGACACAATCAATGCAATGCTCAATGTGATGCATGATCCTGACATGGCAAAATAAGTGTGTTGGGCTAATGCAACTACAACCAGCTGGGTTGGAGTCACTTTGAACCAAAGGTTCAATCCCAAACTCAACTTATGAATTTAAATAGTGCCTTATCATGTTTTTCACTAAACAGAAAGGTTAAGTTGCTTAAACATGCATCAAACCGGTACAAATGGATATATTGGATTTTTCTGATCATTATTCAAATATAAATCTTTGCATTTCATGTTTCAAATTAATTTCTATGAATTTTTGAAGTTTTAAACATTTTCCGGAATTTCCTAAATTATTTTAAATCCATAAAACAATTACTATGGCAGCATTGTGTCAGGGTGACGCCAGCAGGTTAACAACGGTTATCCAGCTCAAACCTGACAAGTGGGCCCACTGGTCAGTGACACATTGACTAATCCCCTTCCAACCCAATGCTGACTGGGTTTGACCCTGCAGTGGTGCCCGCTATTAGTGTATTTTTGTGTCCTAATTAACAGGGATTATCACTAACGACGGAGCCATGTCGGCAATCGCCGGGGTTCGGCCAGCGGCGACCAAAACAACGACGGAGGCTCGCCAGACTTGAGCTACAAGCGGCGGATGGACGTGCGAAGGCCACTAGGAGGTAGCCCGCGCCCGACCGCATCTAGCAAAGCGATCGGGAGGCCTCGGGGTCGTCAGATATGACGACGTCGAGCACAGAGGCGGTGGCCAGACCTCGGGCGAGCTCAAGCTTGGTGCTATGGGGCACTAGGGGAGAAACCAACAGGTGGTATGTGCTCCTAGGGGTTCACCGAGCACGGTGACATGCTCAGGCATGAGCTGTGGTGGCTCTGGCCTCGGCGGCGAGGAACCACGACGGCGATGAGCTCTTGGTCCGGTAGGGGATGGGGCTAGAGTACACAAATGCGAGGGGAGGAAGAGAGGCTTGGAGCAGGGGCTCATGGTGAGGTCGAGGAGCAGGTCGGCGGCTCGGGGGAGGCCCTGCAGACAACGAGCGGGCGGTGGAGATCCACGGCGGCCACCGGTGAAGAAGATGATGGTGGAAACGATGGAGGCTGTCCGGAGGTGCGTGGCTTGACAGAGAGGACGAGGACGTCGTCGCGGTTCTCAGGGGCACGTCTAGGGGCGTAGGGGAGGTCGGTGGCTACGTCTACGACGAGCGGTGGAGACGGCCTCCTCTTGGTGAGCGCAGAACCGAGAGGAACAGGCAGCCAGAGGAGGGGAGAAGCACGGGAGAGAGATCGAGGGGGTTAGGGCGTCCCCATGAGGTCGTCTAGGCGCACCGAGGAGGAGCCTGATAACCCACAAGTGTAGGGGATAATTGTAGCCTCTTTCGATAAGTAAGAGTGTCGAACCCAACGAGGAGCTAAAGGTAGAACAAATATCCTCTCAAGTCCTATCTTCCACTGATATGACTCTACGCGCGCTTAGTGTTCGCTTTACCTATAACAAGTATGAAACTAGAAGTACTTTGTAGGTGTTGTTGGATAGGTTTGAAAGATAATAAAGAGCACGTAAATAAAAAGTAGGGGATGTTTAGATAAAGAAGCAACACAGTAAATATAGCGAGTGTGAAAAAGTGGTGGTAGGAGTTGTGAAATTGTCCCTAAGCAATTGACTACTTTACTAGACCGATAGCAAGTTTTCTGTGGGAGAGGCATAAGCTAACATACTTTCTCTTCTTGGATCATATGCACTTACGATTGGAACTCTAGCAAGCATCCGCAACTACTAAAGATCATTAAGGTAAAACCAAACCATAGCATTAAAGCATCAAGTCCCCTTTCTCCCTTACACCACAACCCCTTACTCGGGTTTATGCTTCTATCACTCAAGCAACCCACTATAAGCGAATCATGAACGTATTGCAACACCCTACAGCAGGAATCCCTCATGCTTGCGCGACATGGAGGAAAAAATAGGATAGCAACATAACCACAAGAAAATTATATCAATCATAGCAATTCATCAAATCACTGGTAGGACAACGAAAATGTACTCAGACATCATAGGGTGGCAACACATCATTGGATAATAATACGAAGCATAAAGCACCATGTTCAAGTAGAGGGTACACCGGGTTGCGGGAGAGTGGACCACTGAATATAGATGGGGGGAGGTGATGGAGATGTTGGTGAAGATGGCGGAGGTGTTGGTGAAGATCGCGGTGATGATGATGGCCCCCCGACGGTGTTCCGGCGCCACCAGAAGCAAGAGGGAGAGAGCGCCCCTTCTTCTTCTTCTTCCTTGACCTTCTCCCTAGATGGGAGAAGGGTTTCCCCTCTGGTCCTTGGCTCCCATGGCATGGGAGGGGCGAGAGCCCCTCCGAGATTGGATCTATCTCTCTGTTTCTCTCTATTTCTGCGTTCCCAGATTCTGCCATTTTACCGTTTTTTTATATCCGGAGATCCGTAACTCCGTTTGGGGTGAACTTTTTGCCGACATTTTTCTCATAAAATTAGCTTTATTGCGGCAAAAGAAGAGCGTCAACCGCCTTACGGGGTGCCCACAAGGGTCCAGGGCACGCCTGCCCCCCTGGGGCGCGTCCCCCCTGCCTCGTGGCCCCCTCGGGTACCGTCTTGCGTTGATTCTTCCTCCCAAAAATCACATATATTCCAAAATAATTCTCCGTCCATTTTTATCCCGTTTGGACTCTGTTTGATATTGGGTTTCTGCGAAACATAAAACATGCAACAAACAGGAACTGGCACTGGGCACTGGATCAATATGTTAGTCCCAAAAAATAGTATAAAAAGTTGCCAAATGGATATGAAAGTTGAATAATATTGGCATGGAACAATCAAAAATTATAGATACGACGGAGACGTATCAACATCCCCAAGCTTAATTTCTGCTCATCCTCGAGTAGGTAAATTATAAAAAGATAATTTTTGATGTGGAATGCTACCTAGCATAATCATGATCAAATATCTAGTCATGTCATGAATATTAAGACACGAGTGATTCAAAGCAATAGTCTATCATTTGACATAAAAAACGATAATACTTTGAGTGTACTAATAAAGCGATCATGTCTTTTCAAAACAACATGGCCAAAGAAAGTTATCCCTACAAAATCATATAGTCTGGCTGTTGCTCTATCTTCATCACACAAAGTATTTAATTATGCACAACCCCGATGACAAGCCAAGCAATTGTTTCATACTTTAGTAATCTCAAACTTTTTCAACTTTCATGCAATACATGAGCGTGAGCCATGGACATAGCACTATATGTGGAATAGAATGGTGGTTGTGGAGAAGACAAAAAGGAAAAGATAGTCTCACATCAAATAGGCATATCAATGGGCTATGGAGATGCCCATCAATAGATATCAATGTGAGTGAGTAGGGATTGTCATGCAACGGATGCACTAGAGCTGTAAGTGTATGAAAGCTCAAACTGAAAACTAAGTGGGTGTGCTTCCAACTTGCTTGCTCATGAAGACCTCGGGCATTTGAGGAAGCCATCATCGGAATATACAAGCCAAGTTCTTTAATGAAAATTCCCACTAGTATATGAAAGTGAAAGCATAGGAGACTCTCTCTGTGAAGAACGTGGTGCTATTCTGAAGCACAAGTGTGGTAAAATGATAGTAACATTGCCCCTTCTCTCTTTTTCTCTCATTTTTATTCTCTTTTTTGAATAGGCTTCTTTGGGCTCTCTTTTTTATTTAGGCTTCGTTGGTCTCTTTTTTTTAAGTCTGGATTCTCATCCCGACTTGTGGGGGAATCATAGTCTCCATCATCCTTTCCTCACTGGGGCAATGCTCTAATAATGATGATCATCACACTTTTATTTACTTACAACTCAATATTACAACTCGATATCTAGAACAAAGATATGACTCTATATGAATGCCTCCGGCGGTGTATCAAGATGTGCAATAATCAAGCATAGCAAAGATATCAAAAAAATGTACAAGCCATGAAAACATCATGCTAGCTATCTTACGATCATGCAAAGCAATATGACAATGAATGCTCAAGTCATGTTTATGATGATGATGCAAGTTGCATGTCAATATATCTTGGAATGGCTATGGAAATGCCATGATAGGTAGGTATGGTGGCTGGTTTGAGGAAGGTATATGGTGGGTGTATGGTACCGGCAAAAGTTGCGCGGCGCAATAAATGCTAGCAATGGTGGAAGGGTGAGAGCGCGTATAATCCATGGACTCAACATTAGTCATAAAGAACTCATATACTTATTGCAAAAAATCTACAAGCCATTGAAAACAAAGTACTACAAGCATGCTCCTAGGGGGATAGATTGGTAGGAAAAGACCATCGCTCGTCCCCGACCGCCACTCATAAGGAAGACAATCAATAAATAAAATTGTGCTCCAACTTCATCACAAAGTGGTTCACCATACGTGCATGCTTCGGGAATCACAACGCTCAACACAAGTATTTCTACTAATCCACAATCACCCACTAGCATGACTATAATATCACCACCTTTATATCGCAAAACTATTGCAAGGAATCAAACATATCATATTCAGTGATCTACAAGTTTATGTATGACTTTATGACTAACCATGTGAATGACCAATTCCTGTCATCTCTCTAAACTGATATAAGTGAAGCAAGAGAGTTTAATTCTTTATACAAAAGATATGCCCATGCTCTAACAAATATAAGTTAAACAAAAGAGCATTCTACAAATGGCGGTTTTCTATGTGAAGAGAAACAAGCAATCCAAACTTCAAATGATATAAGTGAAGCATATGAAGCATTCTATAAAGCCATACTCAAAAGATTTAAGTGAAGCGCAATGAGCATTCTATAAATCAACCAAGGACTATCTCATACCATCATGGTGCATAAAAGAAAAATGAAAAATAAATGCAAAATACGCTCCAAGACTTGCACATATCGCATGAACGAAACGAATATGAAAACATACCGATACTTGTTGAAGAAAGAGGGGATACCTTCCGGGGCATCCCCAAGCTTAGACGCTTGATTCTCCTTGAATATTTACTTGGGGTGCCTCAGGCATCCCTGAGCTTTAGCTCTTGCCTCTCTTCCTTTTCCTCATATCGAGACCTCCTTGATTAGACACTTCATCCACACAAAACTTCAACAGAAAAATCGGTAAGATCCGTTAGTATGATAAAGCAAATCACCACTCTAAGTACTGTTGCAAACCAATTCATATTTTGTTTTGCATTGTGTCTACTGTAATATAACTTTTCCATGGCTTAATCCACTAATATAAATTGATAGATTCATCAAAACAAGCAAACTATGCATCAAAAACAGAATCTGTCAAAAACAGAACAGTCTGTAGCAATCTGAACATCCACCATACTTCTGTTACCCCAAAAATTCTACAAAAATTAGGAAAAAATAAAAAATTTGTAAATCAAGATATTGCAAAAGAAATCAGAACCGTTTGACATTCCAGTTAAAAATTTAAAATCATGCACTACAGCCAAAGTTTCTGTCCTGCACCGTACAAACCAACAAGCATTGTAAACATCCTAAAGGCAAACCTTGGCACATTATTTTTGTAATACAATGGAATTGTACAAGGGTATAATTATTTTTGTTGAAAAGTTTCTGTAATCAAGATTCACAAAGTTTCCGTGAGCATGAACAAAGTTCAAGGCTAGCTCCCACTTCAACAATGCTTGTCTTTCTCACTTTCACTTTTCCTATTTGAAAAGTTTTGGGTTCCCCTCTTTATTTTTTTTGTTTCTAAACTATACGAAAGCACTCAATAGAAATAAATGACTCTCTAAACTTCCGGGTTGTCTCCCTGGCAGCGCTTTCTTTAAAGCCATTAAGCTAGGCATATAGTGCTCAAGTAATGGATCCACCCGGATCCCAAGGTATATCAAAGCCAATTTTAATTAACAATGATTTGTAATTTAGTAGTGAGCACAAAGTATGATATATCAAGAAACAACAAAGTCTAACTCTCTTCCTATGCATCGGCATGTCATAAAAGAACAATTCATGAACAACAAGTAAAGGCCAACGCATAGTATAAGCAGTTTCTTGCAATTTTATCGTGTTTTTTAGCAACAAATAGTGGGGAAGACCCCCACTGTAATTCTCATTTTCATTAATAAGGTGGGACAATTACAAGTGGATTTACAGGGTGGATCATGAAGCAAACATAAGAAGATAAATCTACAAAGTGTCAAGCCAGCTCTGCATGCCCTCCTTCAAACCAGGTTTGGCCTTCTTTATGATCATGCTGACGTGCTTCTTAAACATGGCTATACAGTAAGCCATATTCTTAACTTTGTGATCAAATATTATGTTATTTCTATGCTTCCGTAAACTCCAGCATCCAGCAATTAAGCACTCTTTGAAACATCCATATGTATCTTGTTTTCTTCCTTCCAATAGCATCTCCATCAGATTATGATCAGTATCCCATTGGTAACCAATGTTCATCCAGAAGTTTTGGCTAAAATCACAACTAAAAAATAGGTGCATTAGATGTTCATTAGGCTCATCATCACATAACTCACACTTACTTGTCTCAATGTAGAAATTCTTCCTGATTAATAGATCTCTGGTATTCAATCTGTCTTGCAATAGAAGCCAGAAAAAGAATTTCTGTCTGGGTAAGGTACAGGATTTCCAAATCCATTGGAAGGGTTTAGGAGCATCCGCAGGTTTCCCATGTATTCTAGATATATTCTCTTGTTAGAGTATTTTGTTCGACCCCAATAGAACTTCCATGAATCAGGTATTTGCTGGTTATCTCTGTTATTTATCAACATTCTTAGATTGATGCTCTGTTGTACTGCAATAGCAGATATTGGCAGATGGAATAAGTCATAGAATTCATCCTCTACCATATTGCTGGCAGATGCAAGTGTGATCTCAAATTTTTTTACATAGGAGAATAGTTGAGGCATGGCCTGAGAGAGTATTTGAGAACACCATTTATCTGACCATAGCTTGATTGTATTACCATTCCCAGCATAGCTTATGGTCATGTCTTTAAATTCTCTCAAAATAGAGCAGCAGTCTCTCCACCAGAAAGAGCCCACCCTGGTAGGGAAATTAGGTACCTCACCATTGTCATAGTAATTGTTCCAACTATGGTTAACCCAGGGAATATCTTGCCTGTTAAAGAATTTGTATAGGAATTTTGTAAGCAGGGTTTTGTTTTGGACTCTTAAATCTAGCACACCCAGACCACCTGCTTTTTTTGGCAAGCATACATTATCCCATTTTACAAGGCAGTTCCCTTTTTTATTGATATCTTTGCCATATCATAGGATGTTCCTACCTGATTTTTCAAAATGATCCAGTATGGTGAATGGAACTCTGATGTAGCACATAGCAAACATAGGCAGAGCTGCAACAATGGATTTCAGGTGAACAAGTCTCCCTGAGTATGACATCATGGTGGCAATACCAGCAAGTCTGTGATCAAGCCTAGATACCATGGGCATCAAGTCAGATACTTTAGGCCTAGTAGATCCCATAGGCAGGCCAAGATATGTAAATGGCATAGCTTCTTTTTTACAGTTAAAAGCGTTGGCCAGATCCATAGCTTTTTCATCAGAGATATTGATAGGTACCATAGAGGATTTACTGTAGTTTACTACAAGCCCAGTGAAATTCGAAAACTTATCAAGGATCTCAATAAAGTTCCTGATTTGCACCTCATCAGCTGGCAGAATAACAAGTGTATCATCAGCATATTGTATGATAGGGTAGCATTGAGTATAGTTTGTTTCAATGGGCAAAGAAAGTAGGCCATTCCTCCATGCTTCATTTACCAAAATTTGTAATAATTCTCCAACCATAACATATAGTAAAGGGGAGAAAGGATCTCCTTGTCAGACTCCACATTTTCATTGTATGCACTTACCAGGAACACCATTTAGAAGGACAGAGGTAGTAGTAGTGGATAGTATAGCAGTTACCCATCTAATCCATTTGCTGCTGAACCCCAGATGCTTCATCATGAACAAGATGGCCATATAATTTACTTTATCAAAAGCCTTTACAAAGTAAATCTTAAAAATGATGATTTCTTTCTTGGATTTGTGACACATATGTATGTATTCAAAACTCCAAGCAAGGCAGTCCTGAATATTCCTTGTCTTGATGAATCCATATTGATTCTTGCTAACTCTAGAAATAATAATCTGTTGGGCTCTATTGGCAAGGAGTTTTGTAAGTATTTTGATTGGCATACTTACAAGAGAAATTGGCCTATAATCATCAGGTGATTCAAGATTATCTTTCTTAGGTATCAGAGTTATATAGGCATTGTTGACAGGTGCAAGTGATACAACTTCATTATAAAAATCATTAATGAATTTGTAGAAATATTGCTTGATGATGTGCCAACATTTCTCCATGAATAGTCCATTGAAACCATCAGGACCAGGGGATTTATCATTGGAAATTTTATTAATGATATCATCTATTTCTTCATTGGAAAAAGGTCTATCAAGATCATGTAAATCCTCTTCCATAGCAAGATGTGATATATCAATGTTTTGAGAATATGTGGAAACAGTGCCTATTCTATTTTTGAAAGATTCCCATATAATAGCAGCTTTATGGTCATGTTCAAAAACTTGTTGACCATCCATAGTCATAACATAAGTGATGTAGTTGTGCCTGAACACATAAGTAGCAATGGCATGAAAGAATTTGGTATTTTCATCACCCAAGTTAGCCCATCTTATATTTGCCCTAATTCTCCAATATATTCTCTTAGCCTCCAATAACTTGTTTGTATGTTTGACAAGTAAAGTTCTAAAATTCCTTTCAATCCTGGATAGCAGTCTTTGTTCCTCAATGCCATCCATAATTTTCACATAGAAACAACAATTATCAATTATTTTATTCAGTTGGGAGTATTGTTTACTCCATGCTTTTAGTCCTCTTCTGATGGCCTCAAATTTTGAGTTTATATTTTTAGCAGAATCAGAGTAATGGGTTGAATTCAACCAATGTTTCTCCACTGTTTCAAGAAATCCACTAAATTCAGTCCAATATTCTTCAAATATGAAAATCTGGCTTTTGGGGATGTTGCTGTCAATTAGAATTTTGATAGGCACATGGTCATATGTGATCTTAGCCAAGGGGATGGCCATAGTAGATGGATGAGCAGTAGTCCAGTGGGGGCTAGAGAAAATCCAATCTAGCTTTTCGAAAAGTAGCTGATCTTGTTTATTGCTCCATGTGAAGGAACTTCCTTTCAGGGGGATTTCAACTAAATCCAAATTGACAATAATATTATTGAAAGTCATCATACTGAAAGGATCACCACCTGGTTTATTCCTATTATCAGGGCTTCTTATAAAGTTAAAGTCACCCACAATCATCCATAACTTGGATTGCTGCATATTTCAATTCATAAGCCAGTCAATGAACTCCATTTTACCTTCATTGGAGTTGGGCCCATATACATTAGTGAGGAACCAACATGAATTATCCAGGTTAGATGTAAACTCAATGGTGATCTGAAAGTAGCTTTTGGATATTATCTTGCCTTTCATAATATTACCATTCCAAATAGTAATCAAACCTCCAGAGCTTCCATTAGAGCGTGAGTAACAGTATTGGTTGAATCTTTTGGGGCAAAAATTCTTGATATATGTGCTGTCAAATATATCTCTCTTGGTTTCTTGAAAGGTCATGATACAACACGCACTTTCCTCATTTTTCTTTCTAATATCATTCCATCTAGCAGTGGAGTTAATACCTCTCACATTCCAGTTTAAGATATTCCAACTCCTATTCATGAAAAATAATATAGGTGGTAGCATTGGATCATATTATGAACATCATAATATGAACAACCAAAATGATTGGTGATATAACTGGAGCAGATTGTGTCAAAGATATAATAGTAGCCACCGTATGATGGGAAGTGCATGGATGGGTAGATCACCATATAGAGCTGACACATATAAAAGCAGGTTCTTCTGACAGCAAGCTCACAGTGACAGAGGTAGCACATAGTGTAATTATTACAACCCAAATTGATAGCTGATGCACACAGGCATCCAAATAACACAGAAAAGCAAACATAAAGCATGGAAATCATAACAAGTTGGCAGTTATGGGAGCCCACAAAACCCACAATGTAATAGCAGCTTCTATTCATCAGAACTGTCATATTGGAGGGCACTAGAGGACACCTCATGAGGAGCCATCTTACATGGTCCAGTGCCAATGGCCTACAGAGTCTTCATAGGGATTTCTGGAGGAGGTGGTGCCTGCTTATTTATAATTACAGCATCATAATGGGGACCCAAATTGACAGTGACAGCCTTCTTCATTTTCTTGGGACATCGCTGAGTGATGTGATATAGTTCCTCTCTCATAATAATTGCAAGTAGGAGCAGCAAGCACATGCATATTATATCTATCAAAATCATCATCTGTAGTAGTAAAATGCAACCCATCAATATAATCCTTAATAAGTGCAAACTTCTCCGATATAGTGTAATCAGGATAATTCAAAAAGATAATAGGACTATCATGCGTGGATGCAATAGCAACAATTTCATGTTTAACAGAAGGAACTATAGCAAGTTCATCTCCATAAGAATAATTCATATTGGCATCTTGGCCACAAGCATAGCAAGAATCATCAAAAAGGTATATTTCAAGAGAATCAACGGGATCATAACAATCATCATAGCAATTATCCTTCGGTAAGTGTTGGGGATATAACTACTGAGTGTAAAACGCCCAGGAGGGGCCGGTTCACCCTCAACTATATTGAAGCCCACGAAGACTTAGAAGATGGCTCCTTACTATGAAGCTTAGAGGCCCGGAGCCCAAAGGCGGATTAGGGCCCATAGTGGTAAACCGCCATAGTCATATAACTTGTATTGTAAGATAAGGAAAAGAGAGACCGAGCCAAACACTTTTATGAGTCGGCCTCGGGACTCTGTAAGCCGGCCGGGCGACAACCCGTGTATATAAGGGGACGACCCGACGGCGGTTCAGGGACAAGAAACACAACTCGATAGCCAGGCATAGCTTGTTTAGCTCCCTGGTTAGCGAGACCCCAATAATCCCATCACAACTAGATGTAGGCCTTTACCTTCATCGAAGGGGCCGAACTAGTATAAAATCCCTCGTGTCCTTTGGCCGGTTTAACCCCTTTAAGCTAACCCGTCGCGATGGCTCCACGACTAAGTCCTTACACGAGGACATCTGACGTGATATTTCCACGACAGTTGGCGCCCACCATGGGGCTATCGCACGATGGTTTCGAGTTCTTGAAGGGCAACTTTGAAGGACTCAAAGGATACGCTGTGGGCCGGATGACTAAGAGTCGTCGTGGCAAGCTGTACATCGACGATTCAGGCTGGGGCCCCGAGGCCGGCTCAATCGAGTACGGGTACCTGGTCCCCTTCGACGGAATTCACGTCTTCATCCGCAAGATCGGCGAACCAGGCCCTGAGCCAGACACCTGCACCGACCTCGTCGAAACGGCTCAGCGTGCAAATCCCGCCCAGGTTCAGCCTACCGTGAAGTGTGCATTCGTGGGATGTGTCCATGGGATCGGATCTGAACCGGTGTCTGAGAGTGAGACGGTCGCTTATTCCAACGGCGAATCATCCGCTGGTGAAACCGAATCCCTGTACCAAGTTCAGGATGGCGTGTTTGAAGGGTATTCCGATGGCACTAGTATTCCGGAATTTCTTGAAACGCCGAACCATGTTGGAATCTTCATGGCTGGAACACAGCCTTCCTTGCAAAACTCTACTGTGGCGGTGTCTGGACTGGTAGCAGGAGCAGGAGGCTCTACGCGCCGGCTGGCTCAAGTTCTCTCCGGTTTGATGGATGCCTGGGCGGCCTTGTTAACCACGACAGTTACACCAGCGACGCAGGATCAGCACAATGCGGACATTGTGAGTCTAAAAGATCAGATAACGCAAGCCAAGGCGGACTTAGCGGCTGAGGAAACCAGGATGGCGGAGGAACGGGCCGCTTTAGATGCCCATGCACAAAGGATTCAAGATGAGAATTATCGGCTTTTGACGGATCAGAATGCTTTAAATCAAGTATCCAGGTGGAAACATCAATCTCGCCTGTCGGTGGATTACAAAGCAATGAATCTCTTTGGAACGCCAGGTGCAGGAACTAGTAACCTGCCAGCAACCTCAGGAATACCGATCCAAGGAACGGGGCGCCGGATCAACCTCAGGTGATGGGTCCTCCTCAGCGTACGGACAACCCGCCGCGGTATACCACACCATCGCCGGGTCACTTTTCTACCCCGTTGGACAATATAATAGCAGCACCATCCCGGTTGGCTGCTATTCCGATTGAAGGTGAATCGCCGGCAGCAGTTGAGACACGGCGGGCCAGGGATCTTCTTCAAACAGCTTTGACACAGCAGCAAGCTTACTCATATAGCCGAGACAGGGTTCACTCAACTACATGACCGAGCAAAAGCTGTAGCAGGCATATAGATGAACCGGAGGTGTCTAGCAGTGCGCGGCGCCGCATTGTCCCTGAAGGGCCTAATCCGGTGCATGGTGATATGAACGCTCAGGACGTGGTGGATAATGGCAGAGCATGAAGGGAGGATGCTTTAGCAGCACAACATACGGGGCAATACCAACCCGCCCTGGTTCAGCCAGCAGCGTTAGTGGACCGAGGCGTCGGAGTTGCTTTCAGCTCGTGGGGAGTGCCGTGCCTTATTCCGATTCTCCGTAATGTGCGATTGTCTAAGGACTTCAAGGGCCCACGTAAGGTGCCGAATTACACCGCTGATCAGCCACCCGAGGCGTGGGTAGAAAGTTATGAGATGGCAATGGAGATGTTGGACGTTGATGAAGCGGCTTGTCCAAAGTACTTCACGATGATGTTGGAGGGAACATCCCGTACTTGGTTGAAAATTTTACCACCTAACTCCATCGAGTCATGGGACCAGTTGAAGGCCCGGTTTATAGCCAATTTCAAAGACACATGTAAGCAACCTATGTCCATTATGGATCTCGACGCCTGTGTGCAAGGGGAGAACGAGTCAACAACTCATTGGGTGCGCCGGGTTTCAGAAGTCTTGCATTCATCGGACCGTATTAATGCTGGCTCGGCAATCATTACCTTGCAGCGTAATTGCCGGTTTAAGTCACTAAAGATGAAGTTGGGACAGCTCAAGTGCCACTGCAATGACATGGGCACCCTCATGGCCGCTTTGGTCAAGTATGCTTATTCTGATAATACCAAGGATCCCGATTCTGATGAGGAGAAACCGGAGAAGGGAAAGAAGAACGGCGGTGCAAAGGGACAGCAGCACAACCAAGGAGGCCATGGGAATAACGGTAAGCGTAAAGCGGATTCAGATTTTGTGGCTAACGCTAATGTGCAGCATCATAAGGGTAAACCGCCCCAGCGCGGCGGCGGAATGAATCTGGAGCGTTTGTTGAATCAGCCCTGCCCAAAACATGGGACCAAGGAGGTTCCTGCGACGCATCTCTGGAAAGATTGTCACATTATGAAGGAGTTCAAAAACTCTGATCTTTTCCGGTATGATCAGGGTCCATCAGGCGGTTCAGGTCCAGGTTTTCATGGTGGCGGCGGTTCAAACTCTGGATTTCAGAATAATCAGGGCAACCAGAACAACCAAGGTGGTAATAACCAGCAGAGTAATCAAGGAAATCAGCAGCAGTTGGGTTACTAGAGTCACCTAAAGCAGTTGAATGGTGGGCAGTATCATGTGTTCACCACTAGTTTGTGCAAGCGTGATCAGAAGCTTCACAAGAGGGTTGTTAATGCTGTTGAACCGGCAGTACCACGTTACCTGCGGTGGTCCGAGCAACCTATTGTGTGGAGCAGAGAGGATCATCCGCCCCGGGTTGACAATCCGGGTCACCTGGCTTTGGTGGTGGCACCTCAGGTGGGAGGTTATAAGTTCACCAAGGTACTCATGGATGGAGGAGCAGTATCAACATTCTGTATTATGAGACCTTCCGTCGCATGGGGTTGACAGACAAGAGTCTTAAACCGTCCAACACTGTTTTCCATGGTGTGGTACCAGGTAAATCGGCATATCCTGTTGGTAAGATCGCTTTGGAAGTTGTGTTTGGTGATGAACATGATTCCCGGTCTGAGACATTGACCTTTGAAGTGGTGAGGATCCAGAGCCCGTACCACGCACTGTTTGGGCGACCGGCTTATGCAAAGTTCATGGCGAGGCCTTGTTATATTTACTTGCAGCTCAAGATGTCGGGTCATAAAGGGACCATTACGGTTCACGGAAGTCGTAAAATCGCTTTGGATTGCGAGGAAGGTGATGCGGCCTATGCTGAGTCGGTTTGTGCTACAGAGGAGCTGAAGTTTTATAAGGAAAATGTTGATCCGGCAGACATGACCCCTCTGAAGAAGCCCACCACTGAGCATGACCCAACCCTGCATTTCAAACCGGCTGATGAGACTAAACTTGTTGACTTTGTTCCTGGCGATTCGTCCAAGCAGTTTAGCATCAGCACCAATCTGGATCCGAAATAGGAAAGCGCGCTCATCGAGTTCATCCGTGAGAACCGGGACATTTTTGCATGGAAGCCTTCTGACATGCCAGGTGTACCGAGGGAACTCGCTGAGCACACTCTCAATATTGATCCCAAGTTTAAACCGGTCAAGCAATTTCTTCGTCGCTTTAACGAGGAAAGACGCAAGGCAATTGGTGAAGAGGTAGCCCGGCTGTTGGCTGCTGGGTTTATCGTTGAAGTGTTTCACCCTGAGTGGTTGGCTAATCCGGTGCTTGTTCTTAAGAAAAACGGCACTTGGCGCATGTGTGTGGATTACACAGATTTGAACAAAGCTTGTCCGGCCGATCCTTTTGCTCTCCCGCGTATTGATCAGATCATTGATGCAACGGCGGGTTGTGAGCGTTTGAGTTTCTTGGATGCTTATTCAGGCTATCATCAGATCAAAATGGCAGTTAAGGACCAGGAGAAGACCGCCTTCATCACTCCCTTTGGAGCCTTCTGCTATGTTTCTATGCCCTTTGGGCTCAAGAGTGCCCAGGCAACTTATCAGCGCTGTGTGCAGAATTGTCTTCACACTCAGATTGGGCGTAATGTTCATGCCTATGTTGATGACATTGTGGTAAAGTCCAGGAAGAAGGAGACATTGATAGATGATCTCAAAGAGACCTTTGACAATCTGCGGGTTTACAAGATGATGCTCAATCCGGACAAATGTGTCTTTGGTGTTCCGGCAGGCAAGCTTCTAGGCTTTCTGGTGTCCAACAGAGGCATTGAGGCTAATCCGGAGAAGATCAAAGCGATTACATCTTTGGCTAAACCGGCATGCATCAATGATGTTCAGCGTCTAGCAGGTCGGATTGCAGCCCTAAGCCGGTTTATCAGCCGTTTGGGAGAGAAGGCGATCCCTCTATATCAGATGTTGAAGAAAACAGACACCTTTGTCTGGAGTGATGCGGCTAATGCGGCGTTTGAAGACTTGAAGCAGTAGTTGGCCGAACCGCCCGTCCTTGCTGCTCCGGTTGACAGGGAGCCCTTATTGTGGTACGTAGCTGCTAATGCCCGTGCTGTCAGTGTGGCAATTGTGGTGGAGCGCAAGGAGGCTGGTAAGGAGTACCCGGTTCAACGGCCGGTTTACTATATCAGTGAGGTGCTTATCGAGTCAAAGCAGCGATATCCGCATTGGCAGAAGCTAGTATATGGGGTTTTGATGGCAAGTCGGAACCTCAAACAATATTTCCAAGGCCATCCCATTACGGCTGTCAGTTCAGCTCCGTTGGGTGATATAATTCAGAACAGGGAAGTAACTAGCTGGGTTGCAAAATGGGCAATTGAACTTGGTACACATAGTCTGAAGTATGTGCCTCGAACAGCCATAAAATCTCAGGCACTGGTGGACTTCATCAATGACTGGACCGAGTTACAAGCGCCAGAGGACAAACCGGATACTACATACTGGACTATTCACTTTGATGGATCCAGGCAATTGGAGGGCTCGGGGGCTGGAGTTGTTCTTACTTCCCCTCGAGGTGATAAAATTCGTTATGTCCTCCGTTTAATGTTCCCCTGTACTAACAATGCAGCTGAGTACGAGGCTCTGCTCCATGGGCTCCGAGTGGCCAAGGAGATGAATTTAAGCCGGGTACGATGCTTCGAAGACTCTGATCTGGTGGCTCAGCAAGTTTCTGGCACTTGGGATTCTAAGGATCCACTCATGGCGGCTTACAGACGTGAAGTGGATATTGTGGCGGGTTACTTCAAAGGGTATCAGGTTGAGCATATCGATCGGCGCAAAAACGAAGCACCAAGCGCTTTAAGCCGGCTTGGATCTCAGCGTAAACCGGTACCTCCCAATACGTTTTTAGATATCTTGCATAACCCGTCTGTTAAGTTGCCTACAGAGGAGATTTGGCTATTCCTGATCCAGAGGCTCAATTGGTGGCCGCTTTACACGTTGTGCCGGATTGGACGGTTCCATATCAGGCGTATATGAACCGGGGCGAGTTACAAGATGATGAAGTCCTGGCTCGGCAGATAGTCCGACGGTCCAAGTCCATGGTTATTCACAATGGCGAGTTACACCGCTGCAGCGTTTCAGGCGTATTTCAGCGTTGTGTTTCTCCGGAAGAAGGCCAAGAGATCCTACGGGAAATTCATGAAGGGGATTGTGGTCACCATGCCGGTTCAAAGTCCCTGGTTGCAAAAGCTTTTTGTCATGGGTTCTACTGGTTGACAGCTCATGCTGATGCGAGTGATCTGGTAAAGCGATGTGATGCTTGTCAAAAGTTTTCACGTAGAGCTCATGTTCCGGCTCAAGAATTAAGGTTGATTCCCATCACTTGGCCGTTTGCCACTTGGGGGCTTGACATGGTGGGACCCTTGAAACGCTCCAAGGATAAGAAGACCCACCTGATGGTGGCGGTTGACAAGTTTGCCAAGTGAGTTGAAGGGGAGCCTATTAGCAATTGTGATGCGGCTACAACGGTTCAATTTCTCAAAAAGATTATCTTCTGCTTTGGCTTTCCACACAACATCATCACGGACAATGGCACAAACCTCTCTAAGGGCGAGATGGAAGATTTTTGTCAGAGAGAACACATCCGGCTTGACTTAGCATCCGTGGCGCACCCTCAGACCAATGGTCAAGCAGAGAGAGCTAATCAAGAAATCTTGAAGGGTATTAAACCCCGGCTTATGGTTCCTTTAAAGCGGACGCCGGGTTGTTGGGTGGAAGAATTGCCTTCTGTGTTATGGAGCATCAACACCACCCCCAACAGATCGACGGGTTACACGCCTTTCTTCATGGTGTACGGGGCAGAGGCGGTCCTCCCAAGGGTTATTCGTCACGATTCGCCCCGGGTTGCTAATTATGTTGAAGCAGACAATGAGCAAGCACGCCAGGAGGCGTTGGACCTGTTAGATGAAAAACGAGATATGGCTTTAGCCCGTTCGGCGGTTTATCAGCAAGACCTGCGGCGTTATCATAGCCGCCGGGTTAGGACAAGAACCTTTCAAGAAGGCGATTTGGTGCTCCGGCTCATCCAGGATCAGACCGACATGCACAAGTTATCCCCACCTTGGGAAGGACCCTTTGTGGTCAGCAAAAATCTGCACAACGGATCATACTACCTCATTAACGTTCGAGACAACTCACGCACCTCTGAGGAGGAGACCCGGCGGCCGTGGAACATAGCTCTCCTACGGCCTTACTACACTTGAGCCATAGGCTTTTCTTATGTACATATTTCGACAATGTATATATTATGATCAATAAAATAAACCAGCATCCTTGCTATAAGCAGGGCCTCTGCTGTTTTTTCTCAAATATCCTTTGAGTTACATGGGGGCTTCAGCTGACAAAGCGGAGTACTACCTGTTAAACCGGATATCATGCCACCATACAGCTTGGGAGCTTCACACCCAAGGGGCCAAAGAGAGTCTGGATGCTATGCACAGCTCAAACATGGGCACCCAATGAGCACAGCTCATCACGTTACTTGGGGGCTCTTTGTGTAAAGTAACAAAGAGTTTGAAAGGACCCTTATAACTGGGTATCGACCCACGGCTTGGAAGCCTGGTATATTTACCTAAAACCCCGGGTTAACCTGCCTTCATCAAGTAAGCCACTCCTATCCAGGTAATCCTGGCACGACCCTCCGAACGTTTGACAGTTACTCTCATTGAGACCCTGAACTTGTCAAAGTTAAAACGGTGATTGGTTAGTTGGAGGCCCATCTTAAAAGGCTTTGTCAAATGGTTTAACTCAGTGGCCTGGCAGCCCATGAAAAGCCTCGAATTTGGGCCTGGCAGCCCTTGAAAAGCCTCGACTACACGGTTTTATTTGCACTTGTCGCTATTTTTTCTTTTGATGACTTCTATGTTAAACCAGTATCTTTGATCTAGTATGGCTTTTCAGTCATCATATTAACCCGGTGTTTGTTAACCCGGCTTGGATCTCAACTAAACATTGACGAACCTTATTCTTAAACCGGAGTTTATTAACCCGGCCTGGCTTTGACTACTTGTCGCCAGTTTTTGTTATCTGGTGTTCATCGTAACCCGGCATGACTTCTTATACATCATCAGTACATGGTGATGTTATACAAAATTCAAGATTTGGGTTTTCACCCTTATTACAATCAAAGTTGGTAAACCAACTAAAGTGATATCACATCACATGTATGTGTTATTTCATATTTCTTAAGGTTTGATTATCAATCAGGCTTTATCTTGGGTATTATGACCCGTCCAGCGGTAAGCCGCCAGGACAAACTTTCTTTATGCAGACTTCAGAGTCGCCTTATCAAAGCATAAGCAAACATTGCATGTATTATGGAGGTTCAACACAAGTCGTGCATCAGCACATCAAATCAAAGAGTTTTAAACTAGCCTATTACAAGGCACTTTGAGGCCCAAAAGTTGATTGTTCTTGCGAAACAAAAGTTTGTCACAGAAATACCAATGTCGGATTAAGATTCATCGCCAGGACGACGTGAAGTTGAAGGATCTTCAGGCACCGGTTCACCCTCCTCCTCTCCACCCAGAGGCTGGAAATCAGGGGTGGTCCAGTCAATTCAGGTTAGAGCCTGAAAGAGAGCCTCTTCATCTATCAGATCGGACGAATCAACATCAGGGGCGTAAGTGTGCTTACGAATTGGAGGGATAAGGTTCTGCGTCTCTGTCACAGTCGTGTCAACTCGATGGTTCTCTTCATCATAAAAGACTGATGAACAGTAAGGTTAGCTTCTGCAGCCAGTTGACTGGACAATGGGCGCATCTCCTTTGTCAGGGCTTTGAGTGTGTCATTGTCAAATGCTGAACCGTCTGACTGTTCATCTGGAAATCCTTTGGCGATGTCAACCAGATCCAAGTCAGATATCCATGCTTTGGCTCGGGTCAGTGCCAGTAAAGCGGCAGCCCTAGCAGCAGACCGCTTCACCTCCTCTATCTGAGGCGGTGTCATGGATAATCTTGCTAACATCTCCGATCAAAGTTGGTGCCGGTTTATTATAAGAGACTGCAGAGATAGCCCGTTGTGCACCGGTATACAGTTGTTCAATTAGGGTATAAGCTGCCTTCAATTTCATCCGCATATCTGTTCCAAGATGAGCAATGCGATGGCCTGCGATGGTTTAAGAAATTTAAGTTAAACCGGCGGAGTTGATAGTACTACAGAGCACATGTTCTAAGGTACTTACCAAACACGACAGCCGTCATGGAATTCACTTGATGCTTGAGACCCGCCAGTTCTTCTTCAACCGGTTTAAGGGCCGTTTCAGCATCTTCTGCCCGCTTCAATAATGCAGCGTTTTCAGTCTCCCAGTTGGTGCGTTCAGTTTTGAAGCCCTCTTTAAGTTGCTCCATGGCTAACAAGGCACCTTTGATCTCTTCTTTGGCTTTGGAAGCCTCTTCTTGCTACAACTTAAGGATTTCTTGAAGGTCGGCGGTTTGGGACTCTTTCGTCTTCATGTCAGCCTGCACAAGTCACAATAGTTATATATTTCTTGAAGTCCCAAGCACATAAGAAGTTATACACTTGGCACTTGGGGGATAATGTGGATTGCTTTTTACAGTGGATATTTTTCAAAGTCCCAATGCTCAATCCAAGTATTAAGCTTGGCACTTGGGGGCTAATGCACATTTGATCATTCATATGGAAAGGCAATGAAACAAGGACAAGACAGTTCCGGTTTGTCTTCAAAAAGACAAACCAGCCCCTGGTTGCTACTGCATGGAAGTTTTTTATATATCAAAGTCCCGGTTTGTCTTTAAGAAGACAAACCGGCCCTTGGGGGATACAATGGAGAAGATATACAGAATGAAAATTCAAAGTGTTCATACCTCATAACGCTCCTTCATAATATTTACCAAACCAGCTTCCAAGTCACGGCTGGTGTACAGGCGGTTTAAGTAACCGGAATGAAGCTCTTCAGCGCTAACATTGACAAAGTGGGATAAGTCTGTCTTCCCCTTTCCTTTGCCCGTAGCGGCGAATTCCTCCTTAGCGGTATGTTTGGCCAAGATAACTGGATTGCCAGGACTGGTGTGACCCGTGCCAGTAATTACAACATCATCATCATCATTTCTTGGTGGGCTTGGCGGATTGCTGGCACCCCTGGCTGGACTTGGCGGGTTAGCAGCCGGGCTTGGCAGATCAGCAGCTGAACTAGGTGGAGGGGTGGTACGAGGGCTCGACGGATCAGTATGGATTGCCGGGTCAGCCTCCGGCGGATTAGCCTCAGTGCTTGCATCTTGCGGGATGGAATCATCCATAACATCGACATTTCTACCGGTGTCCTCAGCAGCCCTCTCCGGTTCCATTTCACCAATGGGGGGACTAGTTTTAGCCTTCTTGCTCAGGCGAGCTTTGGCACTGTAACATCACAACAATGATTAGCACGGTAAACCGAACTGTGAAGGAAAACATGAAGCATAATATACTTACCCAGGGACGGTTTTAAGGGGAGGCAGCTGAGTGGTTGATGAACCGCCAGACGAGTTGGAAGATGCCTGGTAATTGGGATCAGACGGATTAAGTGGGTCTCTGAAGAAACCCTTCAAAGGATAAAGTTTTTTAGGAGAACAAGTAACCTCTGGGCGACGTTTCCGGTTTGGCGTATCCGATAAACTGGAAGAGGTAATCTGCTGGCCACTGTGCCGGGTTGTGCGACGCTCTTTAGCTTGCTGTGTCTTTAAAGAAAATTTTGGATCCAAATGAGCAAGGGGGTGAGAGTGTTTTACTTTCCAAACCGTACGGCGAACTCTTTGAACCGGCACAAGATCAGAATTGGAAGAAAGAGTGATTACCTCAATGTGGTCTGCACGGCTGGCCTCAGTGTCATCCTGGGAATAATCATTGTCAATAAGGTATATGAAAAAAGAACCAAGGGATTCAAGTTCCACCTCTGGATCTGATTTGTCAACCTCCTCTGGCGGATCAGAAGACTCAACGGTTTTCTTCTTGCCTGCTTTCTTGGTGGCTTTGGTCTTTGCACGAGCCCTCGCCGATTTAGTCTGTTTCCAGAAAGAGCTATCAGCCTGTAAAAATTAAAGGAAAAGAGTATTAGCACATTATTAAGGCACAGGCGAAACTATGAGCATTAAGTCAAATTTACCGCTGGCATTTTTTTGGTGGCGCAAAATGGTGGCAACCTGGTTTGGCTGCAGGCAGAGATTGTTTCGTCAAGCATCTTCTTCACAGACTGGGTAACTTCAAGGTCTGTCATTACCACTTCATGATATCATCGAGGATGTTTGACGTTGCCAGTATATTCATACATCAATCCGGGAGGGCGGCTTAAAGGCAGAATGCCCTAGGAAACCCAGCAGTGGACAAGATCAATGCCAGTCAAACCATTGGCCATGAGAGCCCGGAGCTTGGCGATTTGAGGAGCAAAAGTTTTTCGTTCTGCGGCGGATAAGCATGAAGGTAATGGGTGACCATTGCTAAGCCGTTGAGGGCGGTAACCCGGCAAAGGATTTTCTCCATCAGGGGCTGTATTCCGGCAATAAAACCAAGTTTGGTTCCAATCTTTAGGATGACTATGATGCTTTGCATGAGGGAAATCTACTTCTTTCCTTTTCTGAATTGAAACGCCACCAAGTTCTGTGTTGGGACCATCAGAGAACTCCGTACGGCGGTTCAAATGAAAAAAATCCTGGAACAACTCCATAGATGGTTCTTCTTGAAGGTAGACTTCGCAGAATACTTGAAAGTTGCATATATTGGACACAGAGTTCGGTCCAATATCTTGTGGATGGAGTTGGAAGCTTGCGAGGACATCCCGGAAATTTTTTGATCCGGGTGGGCTGAATCCCCGGTCTAAGTGTTGCATAAATACAATCACTTCTCCATCTTGAGGTTCAGGTGGGCATTCAGAGCCCGGAACACGCCAATTAAGGACCCTTTTGGAGGCTAAAGCGCCAGTGGTGACATATCCATTAATTTGTGTCTCACTGATCTTGGATGGAACCCAATTGAAGGCAGAGAATTGTTTGGCCATCCCAGAAGGAAAACTGTGAAAGGACAAAAAAGGTCGGTTTACAATTTAACGGTTTAAGCGTACTATTCAGTGTTAAACCCGACAAACTGATGTTCAAGATCAGTTGGCGGTTTAAGAGAGGGCTAATGATATATGGCGGGTTGGTTATCACAGGTTAAACCGCCCGTAGGCAGAAGGACCAGGGTTCAAAATTTACTTAGTGTTACAAAAACAGATTTCACAATATCACAGTATAATTTTGGATCTACCGTGGATAACTAAAGAAAATTTTACTGAGCCTACAATGGCGCTAAGAGGAACGATGAAGATCTAGACGCAGTCTGTCAGGAGCAGCAAGAAGCCGCGGGATGGTGGACTATCAAAATGAATCTAGCCGCGAATCAAAACAAGAGGATGCATATATATATGTATGTATGTATATATATATATATATATATATATATATATCCTCAGTAAAAGGACTAAAGAGAAGGCTGTGAAAGAACTCAGGAACGGTGACATGGATGAACTCGAAAACCCTAATGAAGATCTAGGGTTACGGAACATGAACTTACCAGAGCCACTCGGCGGCGGAGGAGCGCGGCAGGGTGTCTGGAACAAACAGGTTGATGCAACGGCCTTGGTCGGTGCAGATTTGAAGATCAACGGCGGCGGCGGCGCTGGGGTTCTTCGGGTCGCAAGGAAGAAGATGAGAAAGGGGAGAAAATGAAAGTACCTGTCGGGCTTATTTATAACAGGGCAAGGGGATAAGTGATAGGCGCGAAAATAGAGGAGACCAAAGCAGCAAGTGGCGCAGCTGTTGCCTCGATTTCCGGGATGTCATTAAATGAAGGGAATCTTTTTATTCGTTTTTTATAGAGATGACGTCATGATGATCCGTTGATGTGTCTAGAGGATGACGTCACGGTGTTTTAACAAGATTTATAAAGGGAAGACATCATGGCGGTTTATGAGAAATGAAGGAAGATGTTCACAGGATTTTTCTAAGTGTTGAAGATTGACATGAACAGGTTCAAATCAATCTGGGGCCTAATGTTGGGGATATAACTACTGAGTGTAAACTGCCCAGGAGGGGCCGGTTCACCCTCAACTATATTGAAGCCCACGAAGACTCATAAGATGGCGCCTTACTATGAAGCTTAGAGGCCCGGAGCCCAAAGGCGGATTAGGGCCCATAGTGTTAAACCGCCATAGTCATATAATTTGTATTGTAACATAAGGAAAAGAGAGACCGAGCCGAACACTTGTATGAGTCGGCCTCGGGACTCTGTAAGCCAGTCTGGCGACAACCCGTGTATATAAGGGGACGACCCAGCGGCGGTTCAGGGACAAGAAACACAACTCAATAGCCAGGCATAGCTTGTTTAGCTCCCTAGTTAGCGAGACCCCAATAATCCCATCACAACTAGACGTAGGCCTTTACCTTTTATCGAAGGGGCCGAACTAGTATAAAATCCCTCGTGTCCTTTGTCCGGTTTAACCCCTTTAAGCTAACCCGTCGGGATGGCTCCACGACTAAGTCCTTACACGAGGACATCTGACGTGATATTTCCACGACAGTAAGCACGAAGGGAAATTAAACAATGTATGAGTTGAAGAGTTACTCTCATTAGAAGGTGGGCACGGGTAGCTAATCTGATCTTCCTCCTTTTGTTCTTCGCTCTCCTCATCATCTTTTTCATCCAATGAGCTCACAGTTTCATCAATTCCTTCTTCCATAGACTCCTGCAAAATATTAGTCTCTTCTTGGACAGCAGAGACTTTCTCAATAAAGGCATCAATATTGGAATTTTATTCATAATTTTTATAGCAATATCTAAGTATAGAAAAAATTTCAGGTCTATAAACTGAATCATCAAAATCATCAAACTCTTTAAACATAGATTCAATCTCATAAGCACCCATAAAAGGAACAAATTCTTCTATTTGTTCCACATCATAGTAATCATATACACCATTAGCATAAGAAGCTAAGGTTTATTATCATTGAATTTGCATGAAAAGGGAAGGTGTGGAGCCTTCATCCTAGAGCAACAAGTATAATCATATATCAAGCATAGTTGACGAGCATACCAACATAACATATGAATTTGATCCCATAATAGTTTCCCTTTTTGTGTCAAGCGATAATCCCTAAAGTATTCACGTTGATCCAACGTGTCTCCCATAACATAATTGAATGGGGTTTTCTCAGGATTATCAAAGTAGTACATAATATCTTCCACATAATGAGCATCAAGGGTTTTAGGAGGTTCCCCATCTCCATGAGTAGCAAGTACACCTAATTTTTTTGGTATTTCGTGTTCCATATCCATAACTAAAGATAGAGAACAACTTAGAACAGCAAATAAAAATTACTTAGTGATAAAGCAAACAAACACACACGAGAATATTCACCCCATGCAATGACTCCCCAGCAACGGCGCCAGAAAAAGGTCTTGATAACCCACAAGTGTAGGTGATAATTGTAGCCTCTTTCGATAAGTAAGAGTGCTGAACCCAACGAGGAGCTAAAGATAGAACAAATATCCTATCAAGTCCTATCTGCCATTGATACGACTCTACACACGCTTAGTGTTCGCTTTACCTAGAACAAGTATGAAACTAGAAGTACTTTGTAGGTGTTGTTGGATAGGTTTGCAAGATAATAAAGAGCACGTAAATAAAAAGTAGGGGCTGTTTAGATAAAGAAGCAACAAAGTAAATATAGCGAGTGTGGAAAAGTGGTGGTAGGAGTTGTGAAATTGTCCCTAAGAAATTGACTACTTTACTAGACCAATAGCAAGTTTTATTTGGGAGAGGCATAAGCTAACATACTTTGTCTTCTTGGATCATATGCACTTATGATTGGAACTCTAGCAAGCATCCGCAACTACTAAAGATCATTAAGGCAAAACTCAACCATAGCATTAAAGCATCAAGTCCCCTTTATCCCATACGCCACAACCCCCTTACTCGGGTTTATGCTTATGTCACTCAAGCAACCCACTATAAGTGAATCATGAACGTATTGCAACACCCAACAACAGGAATCCCTCACGCTTGCGCGACACAGAGGGCACAATAGGAGAGCAACATAACCACAAGAAAATTAAACCAATCATAGCAATTCATCAAATCACTCGTAGGACAACGAAAATCTACTCAGACATCATAGGATGGCAACACATCAGTGGATAATAATATGAAGCATAAAGCACCATGTTCAAGTAGAGGGTACATTGGGTTGCGGGAGAGTGGACCGCTGAATATAGATGGGGGAAGGTGATGGAGATGTTGGTGAAGATGGCGGAGGTGTTGGTGAAGATCGCGGTGATGATGATGGCCCCCCGACGGCGTTCCGGTGCCACCAGAAGCAAGGGGGAGAGAGCCCCCTTCTTCTTCTTCTTCCTTGACCTTCTCCCTAGATGGGAGAAGGGTTTCCCCTCTGGCCCTTGGCTCCCATGGCGTGGGAGGGGCGAGAGCCCCTCCGAGATTGGATCTATCTCTCTATTTCTCTCTGTTTCTGCGTTCCCAAATTCTGCCCTTTTACCGTTTCTTTTATATCCGGAAATCCGTAACTCCGATTGGCGTGAATTTTTTGCCCAGATTTTTCTCATAAAATTAGCTTTCTTGCGGCAAAAGAAGAGCGCCAACTGCCTTACGGGGTGCCCACGAGGGTCAAGGGCGCGCCTCCCTGCCTCGTGGCCGCCCCGGGCACTATCTCACGTTGATTCTTCCTCCCAAAAATCACAAATATTCCAAAATACTTCTACATCCGTTTTTATCCAGTTTGGACTCTGTTTGATATTTGGTTTCTGTGAAACATAAAACATGCAACAAACAGGAACTGGCATTGGGCACTGGATCAATATGTTAGTCCCAAAAAATAGTATAAAAAGTTGCCAAAAGTATATGAAAGTTCAATAATATTGGCATGGAACAATCAAAAATTATAGATACGACGGAGATGTATCAGAGCCAGGCAGGCAGGGAGGGAGGAGGAGGCCGGCGCGGGGCAAGCACGTGCCTCCGTCCTTCTGGCAGGGGAGGAATACGAAAGGGAGGAGGCGGTGGTGGGCTGGGCTGCACAGCTGGGCCACCAAGTGGGCTGCAGGTAAGTTCCAGGTGAGTGTCTGTTCTTTTTCCTTTTTCTTTCTCTTTTCTATTTCTGATATTTGTTTCTGAATTTAGTAAAAATAGCTAGGCACTTTCAGAAATAATGCAACTGTCTAAGGCCACTGTTTGGAATATTTCCATTAGTAAACATTCAGTTTGTGATTATTTGGGCATTAAAAATATTTTATAGCATTTAAATGCCCAAATGCAAATACCATATGATTTAGTTCAGAGCCCAAATATGTCATGGAAAAATGTGCATCACCTCTGGTTACTGTTTCCAGCTTTTTCCAAAAAAATGACGAACATTTTTTAAGGGCATTTGGGTTTACTGAAAATATTTTAGTTGAACCTAGTGAATTCCTTTGCTGCTAGGGTTTAGGCAATCCCCATTTCAAGTTTCTTTCAAAATTAAACATGATGCACACACGAAGCTAGCCTAGTGCATTGCCAAAAGCTAGGGATGTGACACAATGGACAAAGGACACAATGTTTACCCAGGTTTGGGCCTTCTTAATGGAGGTAAAACCCTACTCCTGCTTGATTATATTCGAAGGGTAGCAAGGTTACAGGAGTTGATCTACCACGAGATCATATCGGCTAACCCTAGCTTGGCTAGCCTAGTAATGTTGTGATCCTGCCGTCGATCTAACCCTCCGGTTTATATAGATACCGGAGGGGCTTAGGGTTGTACAAAGTCGGTTTAACAGAAAGGAAATAGCATATCCGGACACCTAAACTTGCCATCCACATATACGGGAGTCCATGCCAGACATGAGAGGCAGTCTTTAGTCTTGTATCTTGCCGGGCCATCAGTCCGGCCCATATCCAATAGACCGGACGCCCGAGGACCCCTTAGTCCAAGACTCCCTCACACATTTCGTCTACCAATGCTATCAACTTCATTTGTTTCTGCAAATAAGAAAAAGAAAAACACAAAAAAGGAAGGAGATATCAGAAAATATAGGAAATGCACCTGCCCACATTTATTTCTCTTACATATTTGTACATATATAAAAAACGAAAGTAAGAAGCAAACTACAATAGACATAACAGATAACTAAATAGACACAAAAACAACTTTGTCCAATCAAAAACCATGCAGGCACATAAAAGGACAAAAGAACAAAAAGGATGAGTGCTAAAAGCAGGCAAACAAAAAACAGTTTTTGACCATAATATATTTGAACCAACAGAAATAATGAATTAGACATGTTGAGTTACAAAATGCCTAGAGATAAAAATAGTAATCAAATTGATTTGACTTACTGATTTGTCGTACGACTCAGAGAGTCTTGCTGCAACAAATTTCTTGACATGGTCCATGCTGCCAAAGATGATTTCATCCGCATAGTGTGAAAATTCTATCTTCAACTGTTTATATCAAAAAAATAACCATGAGAGAAAACGGGAAAAAAATGTATTCGCACCTAGAAAAGACAAAAATGGATGATAATATGAAACTTGCTCAAAACATTAGGAGACTTGCTAGTATTGAGGGAGAACACTTGCCTGTAAACACAAGCAACACAAGCAGAAACTCCCCAAACCCCATACCAACCTTGCCTCCAAATAAATGCATCTGCTAGCCAAAACACAATATTCTAGGCAACATGTGTAGTACTACTCTTTATGGTTATGCCTAAACTGCCCATATATGCATATTTGTTGTCTATAATTGGGAATACACTGAAAAAATTAGTTCATAATATTATGTGTGTGACTTACAAAATGTTGACTATTTTGAGTTGTCTAATGGTACAATTTACCAACTACCCCTATTGGTTACCACTAGAGTATTGGGAAGTTTCCTACAAAAATCCCTTTGCAAAGTTGCTTGGCTGGTAACAGAAAATTGCTAGTATCTTATATATAGTTGCCTGACCATGAAATACAAAATGTGTGTACATTAAAAAAAGGAGAAAAAGGGGTTTACCCGCAACCTTCCATATTCACCCGAGCCCTTCCTGTCCTTCCTCAAAACCTTGGCAATTAGATCTGAATTACAAACTGATACTCTTGGAACTAAGTTAGGAATTGGTTCGTTAACACCAATGAGTCCAGATACAACAACTGCATGGAAAAAGAATAAAAAATTAAGTTGTTGTTCATATAGAAAATATGGGAGAAATGATTATGAAATGTTGGATTATGATTCAACTTACTACCAGGTGAAACACACAGCAGCAAACAACATTTTTCTTTCCACAGGACAATGTGAACGCATCCTTCAATTTGTGATAGCCTGGATTTTGCCTTCTTTTCCGAACTTGCCTTCTCTCTCTCTTTCCGAACTTGGTTTTATCGTGGTCTTTGCCCTGAGTTGAATTGGAGTTTGAATCATTTCAAATGGACTTGTCACTTGGGCATATCCCAAGTGACCTATCTTATCTATTCCTCTGGTCAAACCTCAAAATAATCGAATGAATATTTTTCATAAAAGAAAAATATTCATTTCTCCCTCTGAAACTCACTTCAGAATCTTGTGCTCCAAAGCAACCTCAATTTTTCTTGCTCAGAAAAATCTAAGATAAATCCCAAATATTCTTAGGACCATGGCACAACTTACCATGTAAAAATATTGCATCACTTTTTGCAATATTTTTGTTGTAGAAAATATTTTCACTTCTGGACTAGAAATGCACTTTGTACAACAAGTACATTTTTCCTTGAGCTTTTAGCCTTGATCTTTCTTGAGCTTAAACACCCTCCTAAGAAACCCTAAACCCCAGGAGATTAGCCCTAACTTGGCGGCCAAAATTGATCTTTCTAAAAGGTGGCCAAACTTGGCGGCCAAGTTTCTGTACAGAAACTTGTCAGCTTAGTGAAGTCTAATCTGGTCGGCGTGGGCATGAGCCATCAACTCCCCTAGACTAAACACTACACGGTCGGGCGCGTAGACAAGGTTTGGCTGCTCCTGGGCGTCGTTTTGACCATGCCATCCTGGTGACCGCTCGTGGACACGGTGCCTGGCATGCGTCTCGGCGCGCTCTGGCTGGCACCTTGCGCTCTGTTTCACACGTGCTCGATCTAGCGGTCCCCTCCGACTGCCACACCGCGCCACCAACCTCGCGCCATCACCCTTGACCGCTCCATGGCGCTCGCCGCTGCCGGAGCCGCCACAGCAAGCATGGGCACGTCACGACCAAAAGGCCACAGTGCACGCGTGCACTTGTCCGCTTCTCCAATCGCCTCCAGTGCTCGTCCGCGAGCGTGGGCAAGCTTCTGCGTTGACGCTAAGTGTTTGCCCCCTCTCGTTGGAGCTTCTCGTCACTGTTCGCCACGAGTCCAGAGAGCTCCGATGGCGATACGTCCCCCCCCCCCGCTCCGACTATATATAGAGCCCTTGCCTCACTTGCTAGCCACGCACCACTCCACACCACCTCCACGAACATGTAGACGAGAATAAGCCCGGTCGAGCAGGCCTCTGGCCGTCGCCCCGACTAGAGGACTCCGGTGATCCCCACAGTCTAGCCGTCACGCTCCGGTGCCTCTCGAGCTCAAGTAGCTGCTTGGGTGGGGCATTGGGGGTTTGCTGGTGCTGCCTGGACCCTGCCAAGCCCTCGGAGCCGCCTCTAGCCGTCGTCTCCTTCCTCTCCGGCGAATCCCGTCCACCACCGAAGCTTGCGAGCTCGACTGCCACCAGCTCCGTCCACCTCTCGTCAAGCCACGGGTGCGGGTAGGTGTGCCTCGAGCCCCGCTTCAAATCTATCCCTCTCGTTTAGTCACAAACCCCCTCGTCGCGAGGGTGAGCTCCGGCGAAGCCCCGCCTCCCTCTGATCTCTCTCTCTCTCTCTCTCTCTCTCTCTCTCTCTCTCTCTCTCTCCTAACGCGCGGGACCCACCTGTCGGTCTCACAACTCGCGCCCGAAGCGGTGCGAGTGGAGGCGTATTTCTGTTATACGCCTTCGACGTCACCCCCCCCCCCCCCGGATTTTCTGTTTATTTATTCAGAATTTTGACCAAACATTGAGCAGCCACCATTTCTAAACCACAAGTCTAAATGATTTGATTCTTTCTGCATTGTCTTTGTTACAAAAAACTCTAGCAGCACACCAGAAGGTGGATTTTTCCTTACTGTCTAGAATTTCTGGTGATTTTCAGAATGTGTTTTGATAATTCTTTTTGTGGTTTAAATTATTTTTTAGAAGGAGAAGCTTGTCTTGAAGCAAACCAAGAGGGGTGTGATCCACCTCTACACTAAGGCAAGCCACACCAGCATTTGGATGGTGTTATTTCAATATCTATGATTTTCTACTTGAATATGAGTTATTATTTGCATTTAAAATTTTATAAATAACTTTGGTTAATTTCTAGTTACTTTACCATGCTTGATATGCTTGTTTTAGCTTGTGGTTGAATGCATGAACTTGTTTGGCTAAGTAGAGTAATATTTTGCACTATGAAAATGAGTTATAACCAGAAAAGTTTTGATTCTTAGTGTTGCAAGATTCATGTGTTGTTAAGTTTGATCCTTGAATATCAGTTGTTTGTTTTGCATGACGAGTAGTTGCATGATTATTTTGGTTATATCATGTTGCTGATAAAAAGTTTTTATGAAAGCTAAACTAGATTAAGTTCAACGTGAAGATGATGTTGATCACATCACGGTTCCACTAAATCGGGTTTCTAATTCAGTGCGACCACATCTACCTTATGGGAAGGTCTTGATTCGGTCCTTTGTTGTGGCTCTCACCGGTGCCTCCCACGAGGGAAGGTTATGGGCGTGCATACCCTGGCCCGGTAGGTAGACATAACCTTGTGTGCTCGTTTTGTTTTTATGGTACCTTGTCCCCGTTTGGGACCATTTTGCCACGATTGTGGCCGTGGTGTCTTTGGTAGACACTGAGCCACCCAAGACATAGCCCCGAAGGGGAGTTGGTTGGAGTGGCCGGGGAGAGTGCATGACAAAGGGAGGGTTTTGTCGGAATGCTTTGGTCCACCTGAATGGGAATGCGGGGCCAGGTATTCCGTAGTGTGGGTAAAGTACGCTACCTCTGCAGAGTGTATTTAATATATCGATAGCCGCGTCCTCGGTTATGGACAAAACTCGGAAGTAAGTCACACCATGGATCAACTTTTCTAATAATCTTGCAAACTAAGTGAGTGCTGTGATGCATTGGTTCATGACGAAAGCATGAACACTTGAGGTGTTCATGAGTGATTGGTTTCCGTTGTGACCCAGGTATGGTCACCGTTTGGTTACGTGGTAACCGTCTGGTAAGCGAGTCCGTGGGACTCATTGCATGAAATGTTTGTTTGGTAGTAGTAGTTTTGCATTGAATTAATCTGATCAAATATCATGATATTGGTTGTCATCGTGCTTATGTTTGTTGTGAGATTGCAAGTACATTAAATGTACGGACCTAGCGTGTTATGCCAGCTTTCAGGCAAGTCAGTTCGCATTGGAGCGCATCTCATGTCTAGGCCGTGTTCACATCGGTGTCCCTGTGCTATGGAATAACTCTACGTCATTTTTCCGCTGCTGCGTAGCTCGTGCAATCGAGGCCCTGCCATGTTCATTAAATAATGTACATACTGTCCAACAGCACCGTGTGTGCCGCTTGGCCTCGAATCTCGATGTAATATTAGACCTATGTAATCCGCTAGCATCAATAAAGCGGTTGTTTCTGTACCATGGTGTTGTGTATTGCCAGAAGACTTGATCTCTGGGCTGACAATGCAAGGTAAACCGGTTGCTCTGAGCCGGGGTGCCACACAATTGGTCGACCAGGAACTGACAAATGTTTGTGTCTTGAATACCATTGACATCCATCACAATCAGGAAGCTCTTTGATGAAATGCTGAGACTGGTTGATGGTGCTAGGAAGCAAGAAAATGCAACAACTAACCAAGCACGTAGGAAGTCATCACCATGGGCTCCAACCATTTCTTGGATCATTTTACACCATGTAGTGAGAGTTGGCTCATTCTTGCTTTGGATGTTGTAGATCCTGTAGAACTCCTTTGCGATTTCAGGCCGAATCTTGTAGCACACCTTTCTCCCCCTGTTAGGCAGCCCCCATATCCTATGGACACTAGCTGCATCTACTGGGATCTTCCCCCTATCTGGTATAACAATCTGCGACATCTCAGGTTCATAGTGCTTCATTATCCACTAACTAAGATCTCTGGGCATGCTGCTGGCTGCAATATCCAATAAACCTCCAAACTCTCTATCAATGATAACCCCCTTTTGAAGAGGTACAAGAAGCTTATTAAGCTTGAAAATCCTTGCAGGTGATGCCCTGTTTCTCTTATCCTAGAAGAAAAAAAATACAAGAACAGATGAAACATGTGTATATCATGGACAATTAGGCAACTTGACAACAGAACTTGGGCAAGTGTTGATCAAAAGTGAAGAAACTGTGTATTACCTCGTTAGATCCGGTCTTCTGACATTTTGCTTTTGGTGGTTGTTCCACAACAGTGTCTTTCTCAGCATTTCCATCACCATGTATAGAAACACCGGGATTGCTGTTGATATCCAGCGGAAGTTTGCCACGTGCAGCTACCTCCTTTCTTCCCCGGCGCTGATTCCCAATAAATGGTGTTCTTCTCTGGCCTTGCAAAAAAGAACACGCAAACAAGTTAAAAATGGATCTAAAAAAGCGAAATCTAGATTCGGAAATTGTTTATTGAATCTTTTTTCGGACACATCTCTTGATGATCTTCAATCGCATGCGAGGGATCAGCATTACAATTAACTACATGATGATCTTCTTGAATTCCCTTTTTGCTTGGTCCATCCATTAGTTCCTACTAAACAAAAAGAAAAAGGTGCATTCAGAACACTTTTTGGATATCGTCACACGAATATTGGCAACTCACATACAAGAAATCCTGGCAAGTAAGCCAAAAAAGCAGGCAAATCACCTTCTAATGTGCACCTAAAACATAACAAAACAACACTCATTCTGAGGTGTGCGTTGTCGTTACCATACCCATATCATCATGGGCGAAAAACATCTGAGGCACATGTTTGCTAACAAGATATCCAGATGACTATTTGGGTATCATGACACGGAAAAATTGGCAAACTAATATACAAATTCGAGGCAAAAAATCACCTTCGACTGCACACCGAAATAATAACAACAAGGAATCAGGTAACAACAAATACAACACTCATCTCATGAAAGGAAGTGTTGTTGTTTGACATATCTAGTTGCCTATCTCAAGAGTCACATATTTCGGATGGCTGCAGAAACTAAACACATGGACGAAAAAGTTGTTTCGAATTGAAAACCTGGAAACTATCGTACAACCTATAGGCAAGAAGGCCCTGTAAATCCTAGAATCTCAACCTTAATTGGGGAGAAACCGTGCAACGGGGTATCTTCAACATCTGGCTCGTCGGTCTCACCGTCATCTCCCTCACACGCAGAAGATGCTGCATCCCCAGATCCCCAGATCCACAACCCTAGCCGCATCACGAACTAAACAAACAACGACCAAAAATGCCTTGCCGCATCACGCACTTGCGCGGGGGAGAAGATATCAACGATGACCGCATCTACCAATTCCTACCACATGTATGAGCAAGGAATCGAGAAATAGCAGGTGCGTGCTTACCGCGTCACGAGCTCGACAATACGGCGGCAGTTGCTGGAGGTCGCGTCGTCGCTATAGTGAATCCATCGCCGTGCACTCCTCGACTTCTCTTCCCTCCACAGCTCACCATACAGTTGACGACAACCACTGTGTCTGTCGTCCATAATTCATTCTTCGATTTCTTCATCTTGCAGACGCAGATGCTGCCCTCCAATGCCAACCTCGCCTCCTCCTCCCTCAAAAATTGCCCCGCCGCGAATTCGGCAAGGAAGAATCACACCAAATCATGCCGGAGAGAGATGGATTAGTGCGAGAAATCAGTGAGAGAGGACGAGAGAATCGCCAGCGAGGGATGGGGATTTCCGCCCTGAAGAGGGGAAATGCTCGGGCAGTTTTTGAACCGCGAGCCGTTCGGCATGGTTGGTGGAGGGGTGCGGTGGAGTGGGATTAGTGGTGGGACCTACCATGACCGGGACGACCAGGTGGCACCTGGCAGGCGGTTCGGACCAGGAAAGGCCGGGACGCGAGCGCGAGCGCAATTTTGATCCGACAGCTCGCGAGGGTGTGTGCTCGGGAGCTCTAATGAGCAAAGCTGCACTTTTTAGGTTTTAGGTATAATCATATGTAAGAGCATCTACAGCTGGATCTAGCAAATCTGGTCTCTCAAACGCCGTGGACGTGCGAGCATCTACAACTGGACTTGGCAAATCACGTCCATCAAAGGCCCGCGGACGTGCCCGTGCGTGTTCGCGGGCACTGATCGGTCAAGCCTTAAATTTTCATCTTCACATCTGTGTACCTTATTACGCATGCTACATGATGAGCTACTCTACGTCATGAAACAATGGACAACGAAATCGGCATCAAACGGACAACCAAATGTACATAACCAAACTATACGTATCCAAAAGTTCATCGGAGTTCATCGTCAGACAAGTTCTTAACTTCAGCAACTAAAACCCGATAATTAACATAAGAGCAGGAGCGTCTTCACCACTTGCTTGCCGGGCCTTTGCCCTTCCAGTCATAGGCGTAGCTGTAGGCGTCTGCAGCTGGTGGATAATCTTGGTCGTCATCAGAGGGGAGATGGAGCTGTGGTCGTCGCCGTTGTCGGAAAAGGAGTCGGAGAGGACATCGGCCACTTCATCCGGCGGACGGCGCTCTTTTGCTGCTCCTTCAACTTGGCCACCCGAGCCACCTCCGTTGCTACCTCCGTCGCTGCCTCTGTCGCTGCCTCTGTCTCCTGACGCTTCGACTGCTCTATGTCAAGCCAGAGTCGTGTCCTTCCGCCGTTGGCGGCGAGAGTCCGTCTCCGACATCTTCGACCGGCGGTAGACCCTAGCGAGGAGCCGCTCGTCCTTGTAGGGCTTCATCGGCATCCTGAGGCAGCGGCATACACTGCCTTCTCCGCTGCATCTCTCTCCCTTTCCCACGGCCTCTCGTGGCGGGTGGCGTGCACTACAAAAAAAATACACTTCCGTGATGATACGTGTTTGTCACAGTAGGTCGCGTTTTTTGTCATGCATGTACATCCATGACAAATTTATGACAGAATCAAGATAGTCATACCTATGCTGTCGTAGAAGTGTTCGATGACATTACCAAAATTATCATCACGGAAGTGTCCACTTCGATGACGATAAATCGCGCGTCACAGAACTGCTTTCGTCAAGGGTGACCGACACGTGGCATCCACCATAACGGAACGTCGTTAAGCTATCGGGTCGGGTTTTGGATCCGATAACCCGTTAACAGCCCCGACTAGTGGGGATTTTCCACGTGTAAAATCATCATTGGTTGGAGGAAACACGAGTCGGCTCACCGTTGGGACAGATGTCATCCACTCATTGGACAGAAGGCACCTATGATACGTCGACACATGGCACGCCCAACAGAGGCCCATTCTTGTGAAAAGGCCGGACCATTTGACTTGGTCAAAAGGTGGCGGGCCGGCCCATGGAAAGCCTGTTAACGGCCCGTTCGCATATAGCCCATTCACAGCCCGCTAACCCAAGGCCCGTTACGCCCTATCCGAATTAGGCCCAGTAGCGTCATGTGGGCCATCCAATATGATTCCAGCCCGTTTTCACTTCTGGCCCATGTATGGCCCATGACGTCTTTCGGCCCATATGAGGCCCTATGTAACTCTTGGCCTATTAACGGCCCGTGGTGAAACTGGCCCGCAATGAATAGTGTATCACTTTACACCCACTAACGGCCCGTGGTGAAATTGGCCTGTAATGAACAGTATATCACTTTATACCCATTAAGGGCCCATTATTCAGTTGGGCCGTTTCCAGCAAATGTTATCTTTCGGCCTTCTCAGAGCCCATTTATTCTTGGGCTCATTTCCAGCATTCATTTACTTACGGCCCGTTACTGTCATTTTCTGCTTGTGGGCCAAATTCAGCCCGTGGTTACATCGGCCCGTTTGTGGTCCGTTAATTCGTTGGGCCGTTTTCATAGCGTCATCAAATACGGCCTATTAACGATGGCCCATTATGGTCATATGGCCCGTATAAGGCCCATTGATGATACGGCCCACAGAAGGCCCATTGTTTCTACGGCCCATAGAAGGCCCATTGTTTCTACGGCCTGTAGAAGGCCCATTGTTTCTACGGCCCGTTGAAGGCCCATTATTTCTACGGCCCATAGAAGGCCTACTGTTTCTACGGCCTGTAGAAGGCCCACTATTTCTACGGCCCGTAGGAGGCCCAGTGTCACTACAGTAAATATTAGCCCATGGTTATTGTGGCCTAGTTTGAAAAAGAACTGTACTGACTACAAGCAAACAAATAAACAAGACAACAAGGAAATAAATAAGCAAGAAACTTATGCTAGGCTATCACGGCTGTTACACATATTACATCCATTGGGCATCAAAGTTCGCCACCAGTGCAAATATAGGGAACAAAGCAGCATATCATATACACTGGTTGTCAAAGTTGGCGACCAGCGCAAATAAACGCCGCAGCAAAACAAATCCAGAACTGAAACCACTTCAGAAGATCTCAAGAAACAATATTCTGGGTACCCATAGTGGCCAGTAACTCGAACACTACATCAAGACAGGACTTTTGGGTTCCCTCACTGTCGTCAAGATAGTTTTTATCAGCTTTCTTGGAGACCAACAGGGATGTCTCACTATCTTGAACATTATTTGCATTACTTCCTTTACCATTGGATAACGCGGTACTGTTCTCCAATATTTTGTCCGCATTCTAAAAGAGAAACAAGAAGACACATCACATGTTTACCATGTTGTATATGAAACTCATTTTGGTAAATGAGCTCAGTAGTAAAGTGGATAGGATAACAACATGAAACAAACATATATCTATGTGCCATGGTCACTTTATGGTCTATATCATTCTAGTTTTTGTTGCCAAATCAAGATAGAGACACAGTTCAAATAATATTTGTTCAAGACAAAGCAGAATAGACAGAATATAAGTGTGAGTAACTATAGAGAAATAACAACACTTGTAATGTGCATGACATGAGAACATAACTGTTTATTCAATTGAAACTGAAATCAACATAGAGTAGGTTACAACAGCAAACCAGTTAAAGAAACAGGTTTAAACATACCTGTTGCGCCATTGGAGTTTCAATTCCATCCTTCAAATTTGAAAATAGTTGGTATGAGTAAATACAGTAATGCAAGAGCAAAGGAGTATGAACCATAGCTACAGAACCTGACCTGAGAACAAATCTTCTTCTCCTTTAAGCGTTGAGTTGGGATTCGGAGTGGTGGTCATCGTGCTTTGGGCACTGCAGTTCCCTTACTAACCGCTCGTGTTTGGGTGCTCTGTGGTGGAGACGGTGTTGTGTCAACTGGAACTGGGTTACTATCTACCGGGGTTGGGGTTAAAAGGGTGTAGCTGGTTCTCTGTCCAACTGGATAGGGGTACAATCTGCGAGAGTCTGGGTTATGTGTGGTGGATCTGGTCCTTGGGCAAGTACAACCGTGGTTCTATCTGCATCAACTGGTAGCACTATCTTTTTTGAAGACCGTGTTGTTACTCCCTTAGATACTGCCATCACGCTCTCCAATTCAAATGACTGATAAACAAGAAAAGTAATTGAAAGTATAGACATTGTATGATAGACAGGTGCAATGATAGTGTGGAATAAAAGAGGGCATGAAGTAATTCATATTTATGTTGTCTAATCAAAAAGGATAGCATGACACAATTTCACATATATGATGGCTAACTAAACAGGATAGCATGACACAATTTCACATTATGATGGCTAACTAAAAAAGATGGAAAGACATAGTTCAAAATATGAGACTATGTAAACAGGATGACATGACATAACTATATAATGTGTTTATTAAATAGGTTGGCATGCCATAATTCACATACATTCATGGATAGAATGCCATAATTCTAAATATGATGACTGTAAACACTAAACAAGATGAGATGATATAACTATATGATGTCTTTATTAAATGGGTTGCCATGCCATAATTCAGATAGATGATGTGTATGTACTATGTAAACATGATGGCATGATATAATTCAAATATATGATTTATATAGTAAGCAAGTAAGCAGATGGCAATCTATATATGATGTAAAAACTAAGCAATGCAAGACAACATGCATGACATGGGTAATATAACCCTACCAAGTTTGAGCATAGACCTCAGGGGGGAAATAGGACTAGTCATCAGTCTCTGAATCCTCCTCTGAGGAGCTCTCTGTAGCAAGCAAGATGTCTGCTTCAGCAGGTAGCATTGTCTGCTCTGAATACCTTGTTTTCACTCCAGATACTTCCATCACCGCTTCAAATGGCTGATGCATAGGAAGAGTAGTTGAATATACAAACGTTGTCGACAAATGGAACACGTAATACAAAAAAATGATAGCATGATATAATTCACATACATGATGATTGGCTAAACAGCATGGCATTGCATATTTCACATATATAATGCCTTTGCAACAAGATAGCATTGTATAATTCACATATATAATGTCTTGCAACAAGATGGCAATGCATAATTCACATATATGGTAATTAGACACTGAACAGGTGGCATTCACACAAAGCATGTCTAAACTAATCAAATAGCATAGCAATGCGAGACACCATACACACGATATGAGCAACATAACCCTACCAAGTTAGAGCATACACCTCGGGGGGGGGGGATAGGACTAGTCATCTATCTCTGAATCCTCCTCTGAGGAGCTATCCATAACCAGCGAGATATGCGCTTCGTCAGATAGCATAGTCTGCTTAGAAGACCTTGTTTTCACTCTAGAATTTGCCATCACCGTGTCAAATGGTTGATGCACACGAAGAAGTTGAATGTACTAACATTGTTGACGAATGTAATATGTAACAAAAAAAAGATGGCTTGATATAATTTACATATAAGATGACTAGCTAAGCAGGATGGCATTGCAAAATTCACATATATGATGCCTGGCTAAACAAGGTGGCGTTGCATAATTCACATAAACGATGAATAAACTAAACAGATGGCACAAATGATGTCTAAGCTAAGCAGATGACATATTTGATGTATAAAGTAAGCAATGCAAGACACCATATGCATGATATAACCAACATCGGCATGCCAAGTTAGAGAGAAGATCTCAAGGGGTAAATAGGAGTTATCTTCTCCTTCTGAATCCCCCTCAGAAGAGATATCTCCCTCTTGATTACAATCCGAAATGCGTGGAGGGGGGCTGCCTTTGCGCCTACCATGGAGCGATGTCTGCATGAAATTATATTGCCACGCAAGGCTCGTCTCTTTTCCTCTCCATGTTCAGTTCCATTGTTTACAATAACTGTCATGCATAGGAATAAAACATAGTGAGATTATGTAAGGAGTGCATGCAGAAATCCAGAGTGATGGTAGCAACCTGTGGATAGACCCAAAACCAATAATAGCAGGCAGATAATGGCTTCAGTTAATAAATACAGATAATGGCTTCATTACTGTTTGTTTCCCACCCAACATGAAACTCATAGTAGACACCGGAGATTAACCAGATAGTAGATAGATACTATTGATAGCGGCCCCGATATGTACCCCACAACCATTTAAAAACTCAAGTTTGACCATTAGTTTGGAGCTGACTCAGAGTCTAATCGGTGAGCAGGATGATAAAGTAGCATGTAATATTAAGCGATGCATAACGTAAGCAGACATGAAAGAGTGCGACCTCTCTTGCGGACCCGTGTAGTCCTCGAGGTCATCTTCTCGGTTGATGATGGTAATGCAATTTTCATGGCTGCCAGCGGCAGGGAAGAAGATCTGAGGCGTCGTAAGACAGTCTGGAGGCCGGGTCCCTGCTCTGCTGGACCCTTCTGTCGTTGGAGCAGCTGAGCTGGGGTGGACGACGGCGTAGCAGGAGCGGGACAAACCACGCAAGGTTTTCTTTGACAACTATCTGTAAAAGAAGTAATTATGTAAGGGCTTGTTTGAATTGGAGGATTCCAACAATGCAGGGATAGGAAATAGACATGAATAGGATAGGAATGCACGTGCAAAATAGAGAATTTAAAAACACAGGATTTCTGCCAATCTGGGTGTTTGATTCACAACAATTGGAAGATCACAGGATGCAAAGAAGCATGGTGAGATTAAGTCAAACCACAATAAAATGTACGGTTATAATGCTATTATGCTACTATCTCTTAGTCCTGTGCTTCATGAATAGGAATTTGAAAAGGAGGACAATTGAAAATTAAAATTCCTACGTTTTTTTCTTTCAAGGAGACACTAAAGGAACAAATCCGTGTGCTCAGTGGACAATATATATATAACATGTAGAGTAAAAAAGAGATGCAACAAGTGTACAACCTCTTTGGCGAAGCCATGTCGATCTCAGCGTGATTGGGTTGGCCGGTGAGGATGCTCCGGCTGACTTTGCTGTCGGAGGAGGGGAAGAAGATCTTAGGCGTCTGGAGATGGAGCCCGAGGTACTGCTCCACTGTGATGGAGGGTTTCGTCGTTGGAGCAGCTCCGGTGAGTTGTACGATGCCGAGGATGAAGCAGGACAAGAGAGACATCGAACAACGTTAACCTGAGTGGAATTCTAATACCATCTCCGATACATGACGTAAAATACATAACCACAAAGTGCTAGATGTAAAATACATCAGCCGCTCATCTCTGAACTTAACTGTCGAAACTGAACTTAACTGTCGAAACTGAACCTAACTGTCCAAACTGAATTTTGCTGTCGAAACTGAATTTTGCTGTCGAAACTGAACGCACTAGCAAGGTGAGGCTACACGTCGGTCGACTGACTTTTTCATCTCTGGTCAGTCAATTTTGCAGTCGTTGGATACGAAATCAAGGGCCTGTGGTTCATCTTCAACCTCCACCCCCCTGAGCCGCCAGCCACCACCGGCCAAACAGCAGCCCCCCGCCGCCCGCGGCCGGCGGTGCGCCACCCCGCCCGCCCCGAAAACACTCCCCACCGTTGGTCCGCTGCCGCCCCGGCCATCCCTCTAGGCCCCCCCATCCCGAGCTTTTTCTCTGGCGATCTCCACGCCACCGTCCCGCCAACGCCCCGCCACCGCCGGCGACCACCGCCCCCATCCTAAACCCTAAGATAGATAGTGGGGTACCTCTCCGGCGAGCCCTCCTCCCCGCTGCGGCTGGTTCTTCCTTCACCCCGGCGATCCCACCCCTTGGAAATCGACTGACCCAAAAGTCAATTCAGTCGACTGAAGTATAGCCAAATCGGAGCAGCATCGCAAGCAAGAGCAAGAGCGAGAGCAGCAGCGCGAGCAAGAGCAAGAGCAAGAGCAGACCAGGTAGGGGACCGAGAGCAAGAGCAGAGCAGCAACACAAGCAAGAGCTAAAGCAGCAGCAGCTCCTACTGATGTGGATGTCGCCACCGAGGGAGCAACACCGTGGAGGAAGTGGCCGGTGACGCTGCCGTGGATGGAGTCGCACCGTGTCAGCTGGGGACCAGCGTCGGCAGCATCGTGAGATCGAATCAAGAAGAAAATGCGGCGATTAGTGTACAACCTCTTTGGTGGCGCCGATTAGGCCGTAGCTTCATCCGAGGAAACGGTGATGATGATGCTCTTCCGATGGTGCGGGTGAAGACGGCAGTGTGGGAATGGAGGTGGCGTGAAATATGAGAGGATCGTCGGGGCAGATCCTTGGAGGTGGAGGACGGGGTGGCTGAACCGGCGGGATGAAGAGATCGACGACGGATCCTCATCCGGTACGATGGATGAGGGACGTCTAGGTGTTGCTGTGGACGACGTCGTCGAGGAAGAAGCTCCGGCTGGGTAGCGGACGGAGCAGGGTGTGGGGTTTTGTCGCGGGTTTTCGCGGCCTCGGTGCACGAATGGGTGGGCGGATGGGATGGCAGTGGGGAACCATGGCTTAGATACGCGCTTGTCCGAAATGTGGGGTAAGTTACGAAAGTACCCCCCACGAATTTGAGGCGGTTCTTTCGGTTCAGGCTTACTGTCAGTGTCAAAACCGGCGGATCTCGGGTAGGGGGTCCCAAACTGTGCGTCTAGGCGGATGGTAACAGCAGACAAGGGACACGATGTTTTTACCCAGGTTTGGGCCCTCTCGATGGAGGTAAAAGCCTACTCCTTCTTGATTAATATTGATGATATGGGTAGTACAAGAGTTGATCTACCACGAGATCAGAGAGGCTAAACCCTAGAAGCTAGCCTATGGTATGATTGTTGTTCGTCCTACGGACTAAACCTCTCCGGTTTATATAGACACCAGAGAGGGCTAGGGTTACACAGAGTCGGTTACAATGGGAGGAGATCTACATATCGTATCGCCAAGCTTGCCTTCCACGCCAAGGAAAGTCCTATCCGGACACGGGACAAAGTCTTCAATCTTGTATCTTCATAGTCCGGGAGTCCGGCCGTTGGTCATAGTCCGGCCATCCGGACACCCCCTAATCTAGGACTCCCTCAGTAGCCCCTGAACCAGGCTTCAATGACGACGAGTCTGGCACGCAAATTGTCTTCGGCATTGCAAGGCGGTTTCCTCCTCCGAATACTTCATAGAAGATGTTGAACACAAGGATAGTGTCCGGCTCTGTAAAATAGTTTACACATACCACCATAGAGAGAATAATATTCGCACAGATCTAATCTGCTGACGTATTTCGTAGCATGACATCATGTCACAGCCAAGCCTTTATTCGAATCGTTTTACTGTCCCACCTCAGTGCGTTTAGCGAGGCAGTCTCCTTGGCACATCTTGTCAAAGCAGAGATCGTCTCCCCTTATTCCGGGATTCTCATCAACATGGGTGTGGGTAACCCAACCATGCCATGGGTATGACTTCTTAATTGAAAGTGAATCCCAGACGGTCACGAGGAGGGCTCTTGGTATTCAAACCCTTTTATAAAGAGACCAAGGCTCGACTCCTTTCTTTCAATCCCATCAAATCCGCCTCTCGCCTCGAGTTCCAACACCCAAAGCTCTAGATTCAGGCGCTTCGGACCTTCGATGATGTCCGGCTCCGACCTCCAAGGCCGGTGGATGCCTTCCTCCGTTACGGAAGAAGACGTGCGAAAGCTGAGAGATGCCAGGTATCTAACCGGTGAAATCTCGCATAGGCTACCTGCTCCAGGGCAGGCTATCCCCACTCCCCAGCCCGGTGAGAGCGTGGTGTTCACATCTCACTTCCTTTGGGGGCTCGGCTTCCTGATTGATCCCTTCGTGAGGGGGCTCATGTTTTATTACGGGCTGGAATTTCACGACTTAGCTCCGAGTCCATCCTCCAAATCTCATCGTTCATTGTCGTGTGTGAGGCCTTCCTCCATATTACTCCTCACTTCAGATTGTGGCTTAAGAACTTTAAGGTAGAACCAAAGATAATCGAGGGGCAGCACGCAGAGTGTAGAGGTGCTCTTATAAGCAAGAGTGCCGACGCTCCGTGGCCCGAGGGCTCTTTCCAAGAGGAGTTCGGCTTATGGCAATGAGAGTGGTTTTACACCACAGCTCCCAGGGGCACCACATGGGCGGCGCCACCTGCTTTTTGCTCGGGTCCCCCACCACGGCTAGCGTCATGGGTCAATAAAGGGATTAACTGGGGGCCGTCCAAGGACGTGCCCTTGCTGCAGGGCCGCATTCTAGATCTCCTAGAAAGAGATATTAATTTGGCCGTAGTGGCGCAGGTTATGCTTATTCGCCGCATACTGCCCTGCAAACGTCGCCCCTCCGCCTGTGGGAATATAATCCGGAGGGACCGCGAGTCCTCCAACATTTTATTGGCACGATGCCCATGGAGATGTATAAATTGTTCTTCAGATCACAAGCAATGTGTCCGAACTCGTCCGAGGACGCAGGTCTGAGCTGCAATCGCCCAGACACTTAAGTAAGTAGCCCTGTACCTGGACATGCTACCCATATGTTTATCATAAAATTGCCCTTTCAAAGAGCTATCCTTTGAACAGGAGTGCATAGCGAAAGCAAATCTTATCTGGTGTCCGGCCCTCCTGCCTGAAACTACGTCGGATCCCGTGTTGACCAGGATGCTGGAGATTGCGCCTTTGGAAGAAGGCAAAGAGGGGAACCAAGAAGCTACCGCCTCCGCAAAGGAGGCTGTCAGGAAAGGAGGAATCGAGAATTCCCCTAACCAGGGAAAGAAAAGGACCACCTCTGAAGACCCGGAGGCGATGGCCTCAAAGCGGGGGAAGAAATCTTCGTCAGAGGGTCCGGCACCGCAGAGTGCTCCGGCTGCATTGCGCCCCCAAGGGGATCAGCTCTCCACTGAGCCGTAAGTAAAGAGAGGGTTTTTAAAATGAGTGACATCCTTGTTTTATTTCTGAGGAAGATAGCCAAAATTTTACCTTGTAGTTCGGATCTCAACCCTTCTCAGCAGAGCTCATCTTCGGGGGATCTTCGTCCGGAGATGATGGAGAGCAAAACGCCTCCCCCAGCTGTACCGTCTTGCGAGGCGGGCGACCCCGAGGTGTCGTCTCGGAGGGTTTATCCTAATCCGGACCTCAAAAAAGGTCTTCGGACTAGTCTGGCACCTTCCGATGCACGGTCGGAGGAACTGAATGATCTGCTCGGGCGAGCGTCTATCTCAGAAGAACACCGTGTGTTGATGAACATGGTGATTAGAAGAATTTCATCTGGGGAACACGGATTGTACGAGGCCGCCAGGAGTTTACTAACAGGTTTTGAGGTACGCGAAATGATGTACCTTTTGACAGAGCCGCATGTATAAAATGTGCCCTGTATAGATAGTAGCCCCTGAGACTCTGTGTGTTGTCAAAAATGACGGCGCACAGAGGATCATAATCCCAGGTATAAATGTCCCCTTTCCTATGTAGGTGGCGAGGTGTTCGGTGGCTAGCCGGACTGATGAATTTGCCGAGCTAAAGCGGCAACTTGACGTGGCAGATGCCGACATCGCGCTTGTAAATGAGCGGCTAGACAAGGCACAAGGTATGTAATGTCTCTGAAGACATCTGGGCAGAGGAGCTTGATGCTCGTACTTTATAACATGTGTGCTTAATGCAGATGGTGCCGCTGCCATGGAGAACCTTCAGGCGGAACTTGCCCGAGCCAAGGAGCAAGCCAGGAAAAGCGACGTGGCTGCCTTAAAGGCGGCTGAAGAGCTAAGAGCCGAACAGGCTGCTCACTGCCAGAGCAAGAAAGAAATGGCCAAGATGGCTGTAAAATTGAAGGATGCTACCGACCATTGTAAGCTTCTTGAAAAAGAAGATAGGGTGGCACAGAAGGACCTAGAAAAGGTCACTGGCGAGGCCAAGGACACTCGCTCTGCAATGAGAGCTATGCAGGAGGAGCTACGTCAGGCCGGAGATACCACGGCTGGAAAGCCCTATATGCTGCGGATGAAGTTCGGGGATCCTAAGTATGCTCTGTTGGACCGTAAGTGGAGTGCGGCGAACACTTATCTGGATTTGTTGGCGAGTGCCGCGGACGCGACCGAACACTTCCGGGGTCTAGATGACCACGAATTGGAAGAACTTTTTTGGTCGCAGTTCCACAATCCAGAGCGCCCACTTTCGGTATCCGATCGTTTCGCCGCATGGGTGGAGCTGAACAGGTTATCCGGACTCGCCATGAAACATGTCGTGAATCATTTGTGGCCGAAAGGGCCCGAACCGAGGAGTTTATTTTAGCTTGGTGCAGCAGTTTCTTGGTGCGGTGCCGCATATTGATGCAATGAAGAGGTCAGCATGCATAGAGGATGCACAGATGGCTCTTGCCCGTGTCAAGACATACTGGGCGGAGATGAAGGCCAGTGTTGTTGCATCCCAGGATTCGGACGAAAGCCGAGTACCTGCCGAGCGCTATTTTGAGGAAGTTCTGCAAGGCGCTCGTTTGATAGAGACGCAGTGCTCGAAGGATGTTATGTTGAAATAACATGTACTCTTTGTAAAACAATGTTTTGATTGAATATAAAAGCTTTTTATACTTGTGCTTTCAAGAATTTAGAATACGTCCTGTTCGGTCGTTAATGTATATGTGTATATAACCTGAAAGATGGCAGTCGTTGGCTTCAGCCCCCACGCATATAATGCGGGGGTGTTCGCAAATGGCGCATTTTCACACTTGATCCAACGTCTTGGTCCTATAAAGGAGGTGATAGCGCAGCGAACTAGGCAACCGGACTATAATGCTTTATCACTTTCATTTAGCCATAGGAGTTTGACAGTGGGGCTACTGAATAGCCCCTAGGGGCACCGCGCTTGCCCAAATTCGGGGCGCGTTTGTGCCTGACCGGGAAATGGCCCTCCGTTAATGTGGAGGAATCCTAAAGATTCCAGCAAGTCATCGAGTCGTTGACCAGTCTCTCGCTATATCATGACAGTCAGTTTTCGTCTTTCTCTACTGAGGTGCTCGCCTGGCCGAACCGGGGCACAATCGCAGTAGTTCTCCTGGTGCCACCTTAGCCGATAGAGCGGAACGTAAGGCAGAAAAACATAGGAGCTGGGCAAACCCAACATTTTACCAAAGACATGATTCGGAGCTGATGCATATAAGGCCAAACTCGCGACGCCGAACACTCCCTAAGGTATTCGGTCTATATGAAAACGGGCTGAACAAAAGCCCTTGGTAAGAAGCCCCTGGTGCCCAGGTACGCGCAAAATTCTAGCCTGGCCACATGCCAAGACGCCAGCCTCCTCCTCGGTTATAGCAAAAAACCAGGGGATGTTATCAACAAGAGACAGTAAAAAGGTTTATGCAGGGTCTTAATCTAAAAAGAATCCTTGAAATGGGTCCCTACTGCACGTTTGCGCCTGTGTCTCCGTTGTGCCGTATCCTGGACGGGTGTAGCACGGTGTTCGTCTGTAAAAGAGAGGAACTTAGTTGAAAACAATCATGCGAGAAATCTATGGTAAAATAAACAAAGTACAATACAGAAAAAGGTTAGAATTGAGCTTTATTGTCTCTTGGTGTAAACGCGCGGAGCCCCTTATACAGGGGTATGCGGCTATTAAGCCTTTGTATGTTTACGCCGGACTCGTCGAGCCATGTCTGGGGTCTTGAACGACCTGTTTAGGTGCTCTAACTAGTAAAGCCGGTTTAGTGTGCGGCTGCCAAGGCATCCGCACCATCGTCCGTGCTCGAGGGACACTCGATATTTCCCTTTAATGAGATGATGCCTCGTGGACCGGGCATTTTGAGTGTAAGGGATGCATAATGCGGTATTGCATTAAAGCGGGCGAAAGCTTCGCGTCCCAGTAGTGCTTGATAGCTACTTATGAATGGGGCAATGTGGAAGGTTAGCTTTTCACTTTGGAAGTTGTCGGGGGAGCCGAACATAACTTCTAACGAGAGGGAACCCATACAATGGGTATCTGGGCCTGGCGTGACCCCTTGAAAGGAAGTGTTGCCATGGCGAATTATTGCTGGGTTTATCCCCATTTTGCGGATTGTGTCCTGATATAGCAGGTTTAGATCACTGCCGCCGTCCATTAGGACTTGTGTAAAGTGGAGTCCATCAATTATCGGATCTAAGACCAAGGTAGTCCAGCCTGCGTTCCGGATACCTCTAGAGTAATCCTGATGATCGAAGGTGATTGGTTGTAACCAGTGGCGGGACTCCTCTGGGACAGGCCGTATGGCACGTATCTCCATAGGCGCCACTTTGTTTTTCCCTTTTGTCACATGAAGTGAATTTACTATTTTGACTTCTTGCGGGAACTTCTTTTGTTATCAAGTGCTCTGCTTGTGGGGTTCGTCGTCATCCTCGCTTGGTATGTCGAGCCCCTTGTGTACGGTGTTGAGTTTGCCGGCTTGCTTGAAGACCCAACAATCTCTGTGGGTGTGGTTTGCAGGCCTCCCGGGAGTACTGTGGATTTGGCATATTTTGTCCAAGATTTTGTTGAGGTTAGATAGCTCGTCCCTATTATCTTTGGGGGCGGCTTTTTCTGGTTCTGCCGAGAGCTTTTGAATTCGGCGTTGACTGTCCTACTCTTCGGGATGTTATCCTTGATCCGGCGTTGTTCCTTGCTATGGTGCGGTTTCCCGTTTCCATGTCTGACTTCGGATGTACTTGGGTCGTTGGTGCTGCTTCTTGCCAACCAGCTATCCTCTCCTGCGCAAAAGCGGGTCATGAGGCTTGTTAATGCGGCCATTGTTCTTGGCTTTTCTTGGCCGAGGTGTCTGGCGAGCCATTCGTCTCGAACGCTATGTTTGAAATCTGCTAGGGCTTCGGCGTCCGGACAGTCGACTATCTGATTCTTTTTAGTAAGGAATATGTTCCAGAGTTTCTGGGCTGACTCTCCGGGTTGTTGAGTTATATGACTTAGATCGTCTGCATCTGGAGGTCGGACATAGGTCCCTTGAAAATTTGCCCAAAAAGCATCCTCGAGCTCTTCCCAACTTCCTATGGTGTTTTTGGGAAGGCTTTTGAGCCAATGCCGGGCTGGCCCTTTGAGCTTGAGGGGTAAGTATTTTATGGCGTGGAGGTCATCTCCTCTAGCCATGTGTATGTGGAGGATATAATCCTCAATCTAGCCTCCAGGATCTGTTGTTCCGTCGTATGCCTCTATGTTCACGGGCTTGAATCCCGCTGGAAATTCATGGTCCAGCACCTCATCTGTGAAACATAGGGGATGTGCGGCGCCCCTGTATTTTGGTGTGCCGCGATGTTCGGATATTTGTTGCGTTGCATTGCTTACTGGAGCTTGCTTTCTTGGCCCGTAGATAGATCTAGTTGGGCCGTCTTTTTGATGCGAATCCTTGTGCGGATCGCGTGCCGTATTGAGTGCGGCGCCCTTTGCCGCTCGATGTCGGTCATGGCGCCATTTGCTTCCTTGTTTTTTGACCGTGGGGGCTCTAAGGCCTCCTCATCAAATTCCGGTAGTAATTTTCGCTTCGGATAGCTCTTTGTGTGGTGACTGTCACCGTACTTGTGTGCGGTGTTAAGTACTTTTCCCCATCTGATTCTAAGTGCATCTTCTGCTGTTTTGAGCTTCTGCTTCTGCTTTTTCAGGCTACGCATAGTGGCGACGAGCCTTTGGTGGAGGTTCTTCTTCTCCAGCAACTTGTCCGGCGTGAGGCCGTCCGGACTATTATCTTCGCCGGGGAAGGGTTGTTTAGTTTGTTTATCCAAGTTGCCATGTTCGGACGGTTGCTCGATGGCATGTTCGTCGTCCGCCGGTTCGTCCTGCTCTATGGCTGGGTCTCTATCGAGGTGGGGTTTGGCGCGGCACTTCCGCCGCCGCTTTGATTGCTTTTCGAGGGAACGATCCCTCGTTGCGCCCTTTTGATCCTCGTCGTTGTTTCCTTTTGGTGTGTCCACCATGTATACATCATGGGCTGAGGTGGTTGTCTAGTGCCCTATAGGCGCTGGTTCTTGTTCGTCTTCTTCATCGGCGTCCATACCGTTGATGTCTTCGGAGTCGAAGTTGAGCATTTCGGTTAAATCGTCGACAGTGGCTACGAGGTGGGTGGTGGGTGGGTTTCAAATTTCTTCGTCGTCCGCATCCCAACCTTGCTGACCATAGTCCGGCCAGGGCTCTCCTGATAAAGAGAGAGACTTTAGTGAATTCAGGATGTCGCCAAAGGGCGAGTGTTGAAAGATGTCCGCGGCGGTGAACTCCATGATCGGAGCCCAATTGGGTTCGATCAGGAGGGGTGCGGAAGATTCAGAGTCCAGAAAGGAGTCCGACACCTTCGAGTCACGAGCTCCGCGAAGGACAAGATTGGTGTTCGGCTCGATCGCCGTAGAGATTGCAGCCCCCGAGGCGGCGTCCAGCAACCCGTCCTCGACCTGCGTGATCGGCTCCGAACTATGGGTCGGAGCGGATTCGTGTGCGGCCTCCAAAGTACTGTCCGGCGGCAGAGCTAGATCATACCCATCGTGACAGTGCGGTACGCTCGGCTGCGGCTTGGATCCATCGAAGATCAAGTCTCCGCGGATATCCGCCGTGAAGTTTAGGCTTCCAAATCTGACCTGATGGCCAGGGGCGTAGCTTTCGATCTGCTCCAGATGGCCAAGTGAATTGGCCCGTAGTGCGAAGCCGCCGAATACGAAGATTTGTCCGGGGAGAAAAGTCTCACCCTAGATGGCGTTGTTGTTGATTGAAGAAGCCATCAAGCCTATCGATGACGACACAGAGGAACTCTTAATGAAAGCACCAATGTTGGTGTCAAAACCGGCGGATCTCGGGTAGGGGGTCCCGAACTGTGCGTCTAGGCGGATGGTAACAGGAGACAAGGGACACGATGTTTTTACCCAGGTTCGGGCCCTCTCGATGGAGGTAAAACCCTACTCCTACTTGATTAATATTGATGATATGGGTAGTACAAGAGTTGATCTACCACGAGATCAGAGAGGCAAAACCCTAGAAGCTAGCCTATGGTATGATTGTTGTTCGTCCTATGGACTAAACCTCTCCGGTTTATATAGACACCGGAGAGGGCTAGGGTTACACAGAGTCGTTTACAATGGGAAGATATCTACATATCGTATCGCCAAGCTTGCCTTCCACGCCAAGGAAAGTCCTATCCGGACACGGGACAAAGTCTTCAATCTTGTATCTTCATAGTCCAGGAGTCCGGCCGTTGGTCATAGTCCGGCCATCCGGACACCCCCTAATCCAGGACTCCATCAGGTACCACGAGCATTTCGCGTGTCGGGATTTCACAGGAGGTGAGAGTTTTCACGCGCGTTGTAATTTCGGAATAGCAAGGCACGGGTTGAGATGGAGGGAGTTGTCGAAGCACAACGAGACAAAGATGTATCTTAAATATTTCGGGCTAACAAGGCGCGGGTTGAAATTTCCGGACAAGCCTAACGTGTACTATACCAAATCAATGTGCACTACAAATGTCATTCAAAACTTTGAATTCATGTTATGTTCAATTAAAATATTTCGCTACATGTATAATGCATGCAACCTACTACTCAAATGAACGTTTTAGTGCATTCCAAATGTATATACTACCGCTTCAATATGAACTAAATTTGAATAAGATCTATAGTAATGATTGTTGTGAAGTCAAAGCATTTGAATTCGTTTCTCTATTTTAATAAGATCTACAATCATCATTATTGTCAAGTTAAACCATCGTTTGTGTATTATCTTCACAGCACACCACATGATCAGTATCGAGTTACATATGAACTATGTGTACTATATGAACTCGAACTAGATTTTTTGAATCCACTTTATTTTGATTTCAAATCACATTACATTTCTAGCTCTAGCTAGATCTTCATAATCTAAACCATGTCTCATATGTATAATGTGTTTATCACATTATGTATGGTGCCCCGCCCCCTACGCCTACAAGTATTTAGATGTGAGTTGCAAACACCACACATTACCACAAATTCAAATAAAATGTGAGAATGTTCGATATATAGTATTGTTTAGATTGCTCGATATTTAGTTGTAAGCTGCAAACGCCGCACATTATCACAAATTCAAATAAAATGTGAGATTGTTTGATGTATAGTATGGTTTAGATTGTTCGGCATTTAGCTGTGAGTTGCAAACGCCATGCATTATCACATTATGGTATAACATGTGCACAACACGTGTATCACCGCTATATTCATGCATGCAATGTTTAAAACACTATGATCTCCTATTCAAATATATGAATCCGCTTTCATATCAAATTATGATCTTTGTTAGTCTCTTACACCCACACAGTCCTCTAACCTTTGTAGCTACCACTAACTTTCTCTCGTGCATGCACACGCCCTCCTCGCCCTCCCCCTCCCTCGGCATTCTATCCACCGGGCACATTCATTTTTTCCTTTAGGTCGTTCTCCCAGAGTCTCCACAACTCCTTTCCGACACACACCGATCGATAAACCTCTCCAGCGATGCCTGCCTACAGCATACACACACAGCTTCAATCTCCTCCTTTATGTGTCCTTGCCTCGTGTCTCTCATATGGTCAGACACACGTGTAAACTCTCACCCCTCTTTTAATCGATCTCACAACCGCACACTCCTCCCCCTATCCAGCTAGTAGTTGGGCCTCTCGCACCACCTCCTAGCTCCATTCTCTCTGTCTATCCGTCTCGCTGGGCCTTATTTGCCTCTAACAAATGGACGTACACCGACCGATCTCTCGCTATACATATAGCCAGCTAGGTCCTTATAACTCGTTTTTACCCACACATCGATCGATCTACCTCATTAGTTGTGTCTCTCCCTTCCTCCGACAAACAACAATTGATCTACCGATCTAGTTAGGTTTGCTTACCAAACACATGGTTCCCCTTCATCATCCATGGATGCGTCCCGACAGATCTATCACGCACAGGCACACACAGAAACACATCCCCACTCTTATTGATAACATTGCAGTTCCACCCTCAGTTTGTCTAGTAGGCCTCTCCCAACATCTCCGAGAAGCAACTCCATCACCCATCCAGCACTCTACCCCTCTCCCTCCCTCTCCCTCCCTCTCTCTCTCTCTCTCTCTCTCTGTCCCATCATATTTCCCGTCCTTCAGTTATGTATGGATGTCGACCGATCTCCCTCATGACATAGCTGGGTCTCTCCTTCTCAACACATATACGAGTCGTTCTACCTCTATAGTTAGGCCTCTGCCTACCCCTCCCCCACCCCCTCCCCCCCACACACACCGATACATCAAGCGCTCTAGTCATGTCTCCCTGCCACACACAAACTTGACATGTGCCCTCTAACGTTCCGGTAGGCCAGTCGCCCTATATCTTTGACTTGCACACACACACACGCAATTTCGATGGCTCTCTTCATCGATCTCGCACCCACCCGTACTTGATCCTCTCTTCGACTCTATCGATAGCTATGACCCCTCCCTCTCTTCTCGTGGATTGCCCGACCCTCTATGTATGATATGGATAGGCCTCCATTTCACACACATTGCATGCAAAATTTTGTTTGAGATGTCATCGACACATATTCCCACAAATAATTCACGAAATCAACCCCCACCCCACCCCCACCCCCACCACAAAACAAAAAACACTCACGAACGCGGTTTGTATCTCTCACACACACCCACGTAGGTGGGGGACGTGCACGAAGAGAAGAGGTGCATGCACGGCGCACGTACTCCCGTCTCTTTCCCAACCACACCCGCGCGGGTACACGGTGGAGCTCATTTCTGTACGAAAAAGGCAGCCCACGTGGTAATTTGGCACGTGTACTGGTTGTCCACTTGGTGGAGGGAGGATCGTCTACCACGGGTGAACAAACAAATTGCGACTTGACGCGTTATGTTAAATTAAAAAAAGAGGCAAACCATGTGGGGCCTACCTTAGAGGCAAGGCTCTATACACTGGAGTACTTTTGATGTGTCCCGTCAACTCGCAGAACGAGGAGAAGCTTGCTTAGTACGCCGTCTCCCCCGCCCACGGGCGCGGTGGCTCGCAGGATGAGGTGAAGCTTGCTCCTCCCTCGCCCATGCGCGCGGTGGCTCGCAGGACGAGGAGAAAAATTTACTACTCCCTCCGTTTACTCCTCGTCCCTACTACCTTGGTTATAGAGATTATATCATATTGTTTGGAATATATATGTCCTTAGTAGATTTCAATATGAACTACTAGTACATACTCCAAACACTGATGTATATAGACGTATTTTAGAGTGTACATTCACTCATTTTGCTCCGTATGTAGTAGCACTCTCCCTCGCCCCTCGACCCTCGCCCACGTGGTGGACGTGCAGCAATTCATTCGGTCTCATATAGCCAGAACGATATATACTGCACTACCATTATTGCTCGACTTCCCGAAGAGGCGAAGAGCCAATCGCAAGGTTAATATTTTGGAGATGCCAAGCGCAAGGTTATAGGAGAACGAGTAGTAGGTGCCGCGTCATTTATAAATAATTTTTTTCTTCAGTGGCACGTACGCAATATGATAGGTTCATATGGAGAGAAAAGGAAACCGCTCCACTATATACATAGTCAGGACGGGCCAGCCTACACGGTTGCTTGCTGGGGTTGCTCTCTTCACACTCTCTCGCACAAAACGACTGTGGCCACATCTCTAACATCCCGGCGGATCACGTCCGCTTGGGGAAGGGGTGGATGCTTAGTGTAGATGCGGTGTCCGTCGCCGACGGTGAAAACCCACTGTCGGCACGTCCCGATCAGGGGTCCCCGCCGTTCTCTCTCACAAAGCCGGTGAGGTTGCCTTCGTCCCTTGCTCACTGCCGCGACGTGGGCAGTTGCCGCCTCCCGCCGCCCTCCTCAAGGTCGAGCTACGTCCCTCAGGTACAACTCCCTTTACAGCCGGCTTGCACCACTGCTCCAGCTGCCCACATCACTCCCTGTGGATATTTCTCTACTTCTTTGCCCCGCACATACCTGATACCTCTACTGGCTTCTACGTACTGTATTTGTGATGAGTTTATGTCTCATCAACTAGTCCTAGTAATCTTATTCTAATCACGCTTCTTCAATTTCTTTGCCACAGGGATGCTCATCTCGATTTTGGTGAAACTGCACAAAATGATCCGATGGTCAAAAGGTTGCAAACTTCATTTATTAGGAAGCTCGAACGTTGCCAGCAAATTGAAGCCTGGTCAGGGTTCACGGTTCAAGGGCTAGGGACTGCATGGATCGTTTTTTTCTTTAGCTGCCTCTGTTCCAAAATAAGTGTCAACTTTAGTAGTAGTACAACTTTGTACTAAAGTTTGCACAAAGTTGAGACACTTATTTTGGAACGGAGGGAGTACATATTTGCTATGATCTGTCAATCATTGAGATGCAATAGCATGCATGTTAGTCTCCTTTGTATTTGATGAAATGTTGCAACGGGCAACCTTGGACGCAAGATACATGTAACAGGAGCTGGAAGCTTCATAGCATTGTACAAATTTATCTCGCTGATAAATTACAGTACGTACTAGTACTATACTAGTACTTCCTCCGTTCCTAAATATAAGTCTTTGTAGAGATTTCACCATTAACCACATGCGGATGTATATAGATGCATTTTAAGTGTAGATTCATTCATTTTGTTCCGTATGTAGTTCACCTAGTGGAATCTCTACAAAGACTTATCTACTAGTAATAGCTAGCCCCCACTACTAGGAATTCTCTATCCTCTCCTTGAGCCACATCATCAAAATTGACGTAGCCGTTAGATGAAGTAAATCAGTCATAATAGCCGTCTGATCTAGACGTTGAGAGGCTCAGCACTAAGCCACATGCAAGCATGCAGAAATACCGTGGCACATGCATGTGAGTGGGTTTTAAATCACATCAACATGTCTGCATGCAAGCATGCACCGGTAGCATGCATGTAAGTGAGCTTTTAAGTCCCATTAACATGTCAAAAAGAAAAATATAATCCCATTATGCAGTAGGAGTTGGCTGATCTTTTTTCCTTATGTGGGATGATCTAAATGATGATGGGAGTTTATTTAGTTTGGCTACCACATTTGTCATGCGGTTATAGATTTTTTTTAGTTCTATGAAATCGATAATTTTGCGCAGAGAGATATACCGCTGTTCCGCGGCAACGAGCGGGGACTCATCTAGTAATATTTAGGAACGGAGGGAGTACTATGTAAAGAGTTAGGTGTCGCACGGTGATAGTGTGAGGTGGGCCATGTAATCACTGAGCCTGCGTGTTTTCACTGCTCTTGCACTCCTCCGCTGTAAGAATGGAGAAAATTGTAATCTACTACCTCCTTTCGCCGAAAGCGTGGGACATCCAGCAGTCCTACCACCTCAGTAATAAAGACCAATGAGCCGTCAAATCACATAGACCCAGCAGTAAGTTGGACGGACGAAGCAACCATCACTCTTGCGCCAGTGAGAGGTCGCGTCCGCTCTGCCCGGGCATGAATGCGGCACCGATTCTTTGGAGCGGCGCTGACCGTTTCGGGCGGGAAGCGCGCGCGGGCGGTGGAGGGGCTTTGGGTGGGCCAGGCTGGTCAGGAGCGGGCGTGGCAGCTGTCCGCATGTCCCTACCGGACACGCCCGGAAACGAGAGGATGCACCGACTCTCGCGGCTAAAATCGTACACTACACACCATATCTCTGTAGGAGTAGGTCGATCTGTCGCACTCTCTAACACACACATGCTGTTAAACACACACACGCACACGCACGCACCTTGGTCCCGTTGCACCTTCTAACGTGACTTATTACACCTAGACGGAGGGAGTAGTAAGTATACGAGATACGGTGGCACACTGACTTAAGTCGAATACAAGTGCCCAAAATTTGTGTGCATGTTATAATAAGGATTCACTTAAAATAGTACGTGAGCGAACAGAGGGATCAATTGGACAGTGTTCCCGAGCAGTAGCGAGATGTGTGAGGTAGTAAGATACACCGCTGGCGCTTTTAATTTTTCTTATTAATTTGTTTGTTTCACCCTCTGACTGGTGGGACCCAACGTACTACGTGGAGAGAGGTAAGGTGACTAAGGCTGCATTATTTCTGCACCACTGTGGATAGTCTTACCACCAAAGCCACATGACACGATTATGATTGAAATCCTAATGACTCCCACACACACACACAAAAAAACACGGCATGCCTGTCACACGAATGCAGGAATGTATAAAAGGTTATTTTCCTCTCGTTGAACATAACGGGAGGGTTGTGTAGCTGGTTAGCCTGTTCGCTCATCAAACTTGAGGTCTCGGGTTCGATAACTACACTTGAGCATAATTTTTGCCAGGAGGATTCTTTGACTGGTCAAAATGTTTTCTAGGGTTTGCACGCTTCACACTCTCTCTCCAGTATATATATACACGCTGGAGCCTCAGCGCTTGTAGTTGCTCTCTTCACACTCTCTCGCCCTCTCCCGCTGGATCCTCAGCGCTTGTAGTTGCTCTCTTCACACTCTCTCGCCCTCTCCAGATCTAAACAAGACTTCGTTGGCCTCTCTCTCCCCTCACTGCTGCTCAAAGAGCCGGCAGGATCCGTCCGCCGGGAAGGGAAGGAGGCTTAACGCTGTCGCCGTCGGCGAGGGAGGGAATCCACTACCGGCGCTGCTGTTCACTTTCCACCCAGCGGCGGCGCGGGAGGGCCTCCGACCCTTCTTCTTCGCCGTCGTCCCGTCGCCCACCGAACCACGCCCCAAGAACCTTAAGGTATATTTTACTTACTCCACATGCATTGCTCTAGCTGCATGTATACCATGAATCTAGGACGTGGTTCAAAGAGGAAAGGAGTGGGGGAAAGTAGTGGGAAAAGTTGTATATAGCATGAATCTAGGACGTGGTTCAAAGAGGAAATGAAGGGGGGAAGTTGTATAGCATGAATCTAGGACGTGGTTCAAAGAGGAAAGGAATGGGGGAAAGTAGTGGGGAAAGTTGTATCGCATAAATCTAGGACGTGGTTCAAAGAGGAAAGGAAGGGGCGAAAGTACTAGTTCAAAAAGGAAAGGAAGGGACAAGGCTGTAGAGTTTGAGCAGGACTAGATTTGCTGCGCTCACATAGGGAAAGGTGTCTAAAGATAACAAAACTGGGACCAACACAAATATGCTCCTTGGTTGTTTGTTCTTTGTTGCAACAGACTGTGCATGACCACAGTACATCGGTAGATGCACATGGTGCTGGTGCGTCCACTGTCCCGTGCAACTCATTAGCTGTTGTTAATCTATGGCCCTGTTTGGTTAAAAACTCCCTAGTCCCTACCTGCTTGGTTCCAGGGACTAAACATGGACTAGAGGTTATTAAATGACATGATAAAAGACCATGTTACCCCTAGTAATGAACTAATAGAAACAAGGTGCGATGCGTGGCAGGGGCAACTGTTGGAAAAAGTCCCAAAAAGACTCCCTCGGGGTCTTCTTTCTTTAGTCCCAAATGCCCACTTTTAGTCCCGAAAAGTCCCTCCTGTTTGGTTTAGATGTGACTGACACGGAGTTTTTTAGTCCCTACACCAAAATGTCCCTGTAAACAAACACCCTCTAATAATGCCGCTGGAAAATTGATGCAATGCCACAGTTAAAAGCAAATTACATGTTTAACGAATTTTATTGTTAATATAATCTCTATGTTAATATTAATCAATGCCACCGTTTGAGAAATGCTACTGTCTTGCTTTCTTTCCCATTTAGATAAGGTAGATGCTTCTTTTTGTTGGCTTCTGTGTCATCCACCGTTATTGACCACTAATTGTTTCCTTTGCACCTCTGTGTAAACAGGGTTATCTACTTCACCTCGTTGCCATTGTGACCTTTTGTTGCACTGCACAAAACACTTTTGTTTTAAGAGTGTTTTGTGCAGTTCAACCAAAATGTCACACCGACAACGTTGCTTGATTGCTTGATCTTAGTGGAACTGCACAAGAGGAGATCTTACTTCCTATCCGTTAAGGCGAATTTGGTTCAGATCTTCTTCTTGTGAGTTGTTTGAATTCCGCATCATGAGAGGTCAGTACTAGCCTTCTTTCACATGATTCTGCAGTGTGCTTTCATATGTTGTGCTACTTGTACGATAATGTTGCTTGATTTTAGTGAACTGCACAAATGGAGACAAGACTTCCAATCTGTATGTGCACCGTAATATCCCATTGAGGTAAGATAAGGATATTTCACAACTGCTGGCCTGTATTTTGCCACTTTCATCAGAAAATTAAGTTTAGTACTATACTTGTGCTCCCTAATTGACATGCCAAATCTTACATTGAAGGCGAAGCTTGTCTGTTATTGAACCAAGTGATGACGGGGAAGAACAAGCGGAAGAAAAACAAAAATCAACTCCCGGTGCTGTAATGAAGCACTGGAACTGTGATGACACAAGTAATGATATAGTTTTGCATCTTAATTTATTGCTATGGCTGGAACGAGCAATTGTTTTGCCACTGATTTGATGCCATACGTAATTATCTCTACTTGTGCAAACAGGGATCTTCTTTGAAGATACCATATATTTTAGTGGAACTGCACAAGAAGATGTTGGAAACATTAAACTAATCGAGGAGTATATAGTAAGCATGGCCACCCCCGTAGATAGCAACAGATGGTTCCCGAGAAGTGCTTCATCTGTATGCTCTACACAATCAGCCTCCTGACAAAGGTTGGTACTCGCCCACTGATTTCATCCATATGATTGAGCTTTGTCATCTCTATTGGTGTTGTGCTACTGTTTAGATACTGTCATGAAAAAGTGGTATTGTCCTTGGGAAGTGCTTCATCTGTGCTGTTTTAAATATTTCCTTTCCTTTTTTTCGAGCAAACATGGATGCTAGCATTTAGTAGTCCTCTTGTCTTTGCACAACAGGATCATCTTCCTCTGAAGAAGAATATGGAGTACGTGAAGTGACTAGTTCCGATTATGCCAGGATGAAGAAGCACTGTCTATCTTCTCATCAGAAGGAGCAGTTGAAGGATGGTTACATTACTCCCCACAAGACCAAACTAACTTCAGCTCAGAAGGACTGACAAATCTCCATTTTTTTGCTGTGATGCGCGAGTACAATGTTGTTCTAGGATTCTTTCTGGTGAGTTCCATTTTTCTAAAAGTGTGCTCTACATGGACCATGTATGTGCCTGTTGAAACTGTCAATTCATAGTACAGTTTGCTTTATACTAATCACTTTTTTGTATTTGTGCAAACAGGGGTGCTCAGCTTGATTTCAACGGGAACTGCACAAAATGTTCATGAATACATCGAATCATTCATTTCCACCACAAGAAAGGAGGTGCCCATAAGTTCAAGGCGTTGCAACATATAAGGGCGAAATCATACAAGCTACGCGCGAATTTGGTTGATTTTGGTGGAACTGCACAAAAAGAACAGCTGGTTTATTTAGCACGAGTTGCCATGTCAATGTCCGAACTGATGGCAAACCCTGCCCATTCCACAATCGTAGGCATTTGATATTTTGGAATGGGACAACCTTGTCAAATTTTGCTCATTGATTTTAGCAAGATATGCGTTTGATATTTTCGAATGGGACGCCCTTTGCTGTCAGCAGCGGCGATCAATTTTTTCTTTATTCTTTAGTTGTGAAGTAAATATTGCCTCTGACATGTGAGTCGCTGAGATGCATAATCATCGATTGTTTTGAATGTTCTCTATGAATTGCCAGGCCTGTGTGTTTGATTGCAATGTACAGAAACGCTAAAAAGCTGCTCAAACTCTTTGTACTCCTTCTGTTCCTTTTTACTTCGCACATTGTGAAAGTGCATACTTTTTTGTATAAGATTGGTCAAAGTAGAGATACTTTGACTGCAGACAAAACTTGTACGCAGACTAGAAAGGACCGGAGGGAGTACATGTGAAACTGCTGCAAACGTGGTGATCACCCTGGGAATAATGCTAGTACGTATTGTTTTGCATGTTCATCCAATGCCAGTGATACAGGAATTCGAACTAATCGAAATAAATTCATTCATACACGGTCGGAATTCATATAAACATGCCGGATTTCATTACATTTCATACATTCTTCAACTAAAAAGGGATGTTTGTGGCCACATGCATCTCCCAGATGCAGAGGCCGGGGGTCATCCTCCTTTTCGAAAAAAAACTAAAAATGGGTGCGCTGGAGGTATAATTAATTAACCGAAGCTACCCACCTGTGTCCCGCTGAGCTGAACAGAAGCTTCAGTGACTTAACTGTAGGTGCAGTTGCGTAACTGACATGTGGCCTGTTGGGCCCACGTGTCAGTCAGCCAACTGCACCAGCAATTAAGTAGAAGCAGCATTCTTCTCCAGCGCAGCTCTCCGACTCCACGTTGCCGCCAAGAAGCTAACTGGCCGTCAATGGTCAACCCGCCTAGCTTGGCTTCAACCGGAGGGTAGCAGCGGTGGCCTTACTTGGACCCGAGCGGCTGCGACCTATCGTGTTCTACTCTTCCTCGTTTTTTGTGTGGTGCGGCCTCCTTGGCAGCGGGGCGGGGCCTCGACGGAGCCGGTGATGTTTGTGTCTCATAGCCGGCGGACGGCGCCTCAGCGGAGCGGTGGAAATCCTCCCCCACATTGCCGGCACGGTGGGGCCTCGGCTGAGCCGGCGATGTCCTCTTCCTCGTTGTTGGCAGGGCGGGGCCTCGGCGGAGCCGGCGGTGTCCTCTGCCTCGTTGTTGGCGCCGCGGGGCCTCGGCGGAGCCGGCGGTGTCCTCTGCCTCATTGTTGGCGCCGCAGGGCTTCGTCGACGCTAGCGGAGCGGGGACTCGTCGGAGCCGGCATTGTCCTCTGCCTCGTCCTCGGTCTCGCCAAACAGTGCCTCGCCCGCTTCATCGCCCTCTTTGCTAGCCTCTTTATAGGCAGCCGCAGCCTACGCCACCCGCATGCGGTACCGCCAGCGCTCGAGGCGGGCCTTGCGGGCGGAGCGGTATGAGTTGAGCAGCGCCTCCTGCTCCGCCCGCTCTGCGGCGATCTGCTCCTCTGCCTGCAGGTGCTCCTGGAGGAGATGGTGGTTGTAGGCGGCGTCAGCCTGCACCTCCCGGAACTGCTCCTCACGCATCTGCCTCACCCTGTCCATATATTGGGCACGGGCCTCACCGATGGTCATGGTGCAATGCACCGGCGAGGATGGCGCGGAGGAGGGCATTGGTGCCGGATCGGCGATTACCATGTTATCCATTGGGACATCGTCGTCCTCCGGCTGCCTGCCGGCCAGCCGGTCGGCAGCAATGGATGCTATCTTCTTGTGGTCCGTTGTCCGCCCGTCCCAAAGAGCGCTAGAGCGTGAGGAAGCCATGGTGGGAAGTAGTGGTGTGGACAGGAGAAAGGCAACGGATGCGGATGACTGCGGCTATGGCCGGCGCAACAATTTATATAGCAATGGTGGGCGGGCGGAGGGACGAACGTGTGACGCCGGAGTAGCCTCCTCGGCAACCGCGTATCATTAATGTGTGCGGCAGATGGACGAACGGATGGCACTTGTGCCGTTTAAAGGCAGAGCAATCGCCTGCCCCGGGAAGCGGGGCGGCCGGCGCTGACTGTTTCGGGCAGAAAGCGCACGCAGGCGAGGAGATCACTTTACTTGGATAGGATGACAATGGGGGCCCACCAGGTCCATAGCCTCACGTACGCAAGTGCCACTTTATTATATATATATATATATATATATATATATATATATATATATATATATATATGTAACTATAATTTATTTTGCTTCCTACTGGTTTCCTGACATCACGGTCCCACACCATTGTCTACCTATGTACTCCCTCCTTTCCGGTTTATAGGGCTTATCTCAAAATTTTATTTCTCCATTTTACAAGGCTCAATTTGGTTGTTTTCCATCACATGTTCAGATTCCAAGGTGCATTAAATCATTGCATGCAAGTATTAAGAGAAAATTGACCAATGCATGTACTTTATGCATGCATGTATTGATAAACATATTTTTTTGAGGATAACAAGAGCATTAATTAGGTGCTTTTGCAAAACTAGAAAAAGTATTCCACCACTCGCCATCTACCTTGATTGGTGAGATTTTTGAATTGAGCATTATAAACCGGAAAGGAGGGAGTAGTCAATAAACGAGAGAATTGCACAAGAAGCGGCCGACAGCTGGGACCAAGGAGCTCGAGCAGTATTTGTGTTTTTGAGGTGTGAGCACTGCAGAGTTTTTCGATGTTTACCCCAGATATTATTTTTTTCTCCTATGAACAACAACGAAAACATCGCTGCAGGTATTAACTGGGCGGGCTGTGGCCCGTCTAGCCCAGGCCAGATATCCAGCCCAGATATTAATTTTTTTCAAGCTGAAAATGGCTAGCCCAGCTATACTTTTTTAGGAATACCCAGGCAATGTCAAGTTGTTATTCTCCGCCCCGCTGGTCTGCAAATCTTTCCTAGGAGGGATGCATTAGGCTTAACAAGAAAATGGGCTTTAAGAAATAATAAATGGGATGTAATTATAAAAACTGGGTAGTAACTATAAAAAATGCACCAAACAGTGATTACTTTATAAAATATTATTTTTGGAATATTGAAAATTTTAATTTCATTAATTGTTGTGAGCGGAATGTTTCGTTGGATTTTTACGCAATATAAATTTATATTGAAACTGTATTTAATCTGACTAAAATTTCGGGATAAAAATATTCAGATCCCATCAAAATGTGGGAAATTTTATTGAATTTTGTATTGAACAGTTGGTTGAAATGGGTTGTACTTTTAACAAACTGTAAATGGGCTGTAGTAAATTCCATTAGAATTCAAAAATGGGCTACACATTCTTACAAATCTCAAATGGGCTATAAGTTCTCTGCCACACACTTCTGGCCTTACTAAGTTGACGCGTCCCCTAAAAAACAGAGTTGACGGGTATTCAAGGCTTTGTCAACTTATAGTCAACACATGGTTCTAGAAGCAATGGCCGTTGGATGTCCATCCAAAGGATGCCGTGCTTCTTCTTCAATCTCGGATATTCTAGCTTCACCGGCCCAAAAAATGATTCATCCCCCTGACATCTGGGGCACACCGTTTTGGAAGCTGACCTGTGGGCCTACTAAGTGGACGTACCAAGGGCTTTGTCAACTTAGTCAATATAAACGATTCTAGCTGCAGTGACCGTACGATGTCCATCCAACGGCCGTCGTGCTTCTTCAACCTCTGGTCTTCTTGCTCCAGCCGCCCAAAGCAGCACCGGTCGTGTCGCCTCCCCCTACCTCCCGTTGTCGGTTGTGCTGCCGCGGAGGCCTCACCGCCCCCTACTACTCCCACCGCTGGCCAGGCCATCCCTCCACTCAGCCACTGATCCACACCCCCTATTATTCTGTGGCGACGGCAGCGCAGCCGAACCAGTGAACCCTCGTACTCCTCTCCGCGTGTGCATCCACTGATGCATCTTCCATGGCTCCGCGTCGTCCCTTTCCTAGGCCTCGTCGTCGTCCACCGCCGTGGTGCTCTCGGCGCAGTGTGGTCAACGTGGTAAAGGAATGACTTCCATCGAACCTGGACTATACGTGGAGAGGCTGACAGTTGGGTCCACGGCAGCCGCAAGGAAGTGCCTCCTTATTACGCGCAAAATAATTATTCCTCCACCTGACAGCGGGGATCCACCAGACGGGCCACCGTATTTCGCAAAAAAAAATGATTCGCCCCCTGACTGCCGGGACCCATGAGCTACATCTTCGCACGCAAGGAAGTGCGTCCGAAAAAAAACGATTCACCCCCCTGACTGCTGGGACCCACCAGCTACATCTTCGCACGCAAGGAAGTGCGTCCGGAAAAAAACGATTCGCCCCCGACTGCTGGGACCCACCAGCTACACCTTCGCACGCAAGGAAGTGTGTCCGGGCAAAAAAAATGATTCGTCCCCCTGACTGCTGGGACCCAGCAGCTACACCTTCGCACGCAAGGAAGTGCGTCCGGGCAAAAAAACAATTCGCCCCGCTGACTGCTAGGACCCAGCAGCTACACCTTCACACGCAAGGAAGTGTGTCCGGGCAAAACAACAATTCGCCCACCTCATTGTTGGGACCCACCAGCTACATCTTCGCAGGCAAGGAAGTGCCTGACAGTCGGGACCCACCTAGTCGAAGCATACGTAGCATTGTCGTCCTGGTCGCGAATGTGTACGTACATACTGGTCGATGTAGAGGCGCGCACGTGTCGTAGTCGAGGCGCGCACGTGTCGTAGTAGAGGCGCGCACGTAGCATGTACACGTACGTACAACGGCCAGGGTGCAAGAAAGAAAATACGGTCACGTATGTGTACATACGGGCGGGGTATCGAACGCCTAGTCGTGCATACCGCAAAACGGAGGAAAAGGACCTCCTACGGTCGAAACAGGGGTCCTGTTAATCGGGAGGGGTGTGGCGTACCGCAAAACGGACGAAACGGACCTCCTACGGTCGAAACGGGGGTCCTGTTAATCAGGAGTGGTGTGGCGTACCGCAAAACGGACGAAACAGACTTGTGTTGGAGCGCTACGGTCGAAATGAGGGGGGGTGTGGCGTAGCGCAAAACGGGACTCCACGGGATACTATTCATCTCCACCGTCGACCTCCTCCAGCCTCCACGGACTCCTGTTCATCCAGCCTCCACCGCACGCTACTCCACCGGCTACTGTTCAACCACCCCTCCACGGGCACCCCTCCACCGTCTACTTTTCATCCAGTCCTCCACACCACGGGGTCTTGTTCAACCACCCCTCCACGACCACCCCTCCACCGTCTACTGTTCATCCAGCCCTCCACACCACGGGTTCCTGTTCATCTAGAGGCAACGCCACCGCTCACTATTCATCCAAACCCCACCGCAACACTCGCTGTTCATCAAATCGATCGGCTTCAGTTAGCAGCAGTAGCGAATGAATCGCTCCATCGGGTTCAGTTAACAGCCATCGATCGATCGCTCGGGTTCAGTAACGCGTAGCCTGTAGTGCAATCGCTCGGGTTCAGTTAGAGCCCAACGCCTCGCTTGGCTTCAGTTAGAGCCCAACGCCTCGCTCGACTTCAGTTAGAGCCAACGCCTCGCACACACATGCGCGTACGTACGAGAAAAACGCGCATCGCTCGGCCCCTGACCTCCCATCGTAACCGGCAACTCACCGAAATTTTCTTCCCCCTCGCTTCTACCATGGTTTTTTCCGTCATGGACGGCCCAAAGAATGTCATGCAGCTGCGTCTCCAGCCCACCCAGGACGAAAAGCCCATTTTCTGTCATGATTTTTTGTCATAGAAGTAGGAGCCCACCACATCTATGATGATACCGGTTTTGTCACAATTATCGTCGTAGAAGTGTCATATGTATGACAGAAAAAAATTCGTTCGGCCCAAAATGTCACGGATGTGTCTTTTTTTTGTAGTGGTGGGCCTTTGATTCCGGGGTGCGCGTGCGAGCCGGTGGCACGAGCAGTAGCACCCACCGCTTGCTGCGTGGAGCAGCAGCCAGCGGGGGAAGGGGACGACACGGGGGAGGAGCAGACTGCGCTGCCCTGGCGGAGCTGCGCGCGGGCCGAAGGGGCCAGCTCCGACCTCCATGCCGCGTCGGCACGGGAGATTGATGGTGCAGATCCGGAGCTGCCCTCAGTGTCCACCTTGGACCGCTCCAAGGCAATGCAGAGGGCCAACTCCTCCCGATGTCGAGGTCAGAGCGAGAGTGGTTGTGGGAGCTCAACATTGCATCATATTGGATCAGAATCATCGAGGGTAGAGGAGAGGATGGAGCGAGGAAGGAGAGTGAGTGAGCTAGGGTTCAGAGCAAGGAGACAGATTGGTTTTTTTGTGGGACAACCATGGGGTCGGTTGTGTGCCGGGCCTATCAGGTCCGACCTAGCGGACGCGCCTAGGCGCACTCAGGCCGCCCCATGTCTGCTCTAGATTTGGGCTGGATATGAGGGGCACCAGACAACACGAATGTTTGAGGCCGGTTTGAGGCATCCTGATGGGTAAGTTTTTTGTGACCGGTTTGCCCGCCTGGTTGTTTAAGACACGTTTGGGGTGCCTGGCTGTAGATTCTCTAACTAGTTCACCTAATCAAAATGCTCGAGTTGTCGGGGAAAATGATGATGAATTTTATCTAGGTCAGTTCGCGTGTGTTCTTGCAGCTGATCGTTAATAGTAAAATATTAACTAGAGATGACTTGTCCAAGCATCGCCATGCGGATGACCCTACTTGTGTGTTCAACATCCCTTTGATTGCATTGCTACCTCTAATGTGTTGAATGTAATTTGCTAGAGTGTTGGGTATTTCTATCCCATAGTCTTGAAATGACATATGAAAACATTCGAAAACTAAGAAGAATGATGTTGTGATCAATGTTGTTTCGACTGCTACATTGTGGACCTTATGGACCATGCAAAATGATCTTGTCTTCAAGGGAAGGGTTTGGCCAAGTCTATAGTATGTCATGGATCATCGATGCTTCATCCATGGAAGGTACTCTGCGTTGATTCTCATGGTGCGCTCTTGCTTTGCAGCCTGATAGCTCTTCGATCATCACTAAGAAGAGATTATCAAGCACCCGGACTCGAGTTTCAGGATGAAAACCTAGGCCAGACCAGAGCGGTTATACCTGGCAATGATGATGTTTTTATTACATCCTTACCTTGTTGAAAGCATTGCTCGGATATGCTTAGACATATTTTCAGGGTGAAAACCTAGATATCGGCCTTGTGGTTGGATCCGGTGGCACCGACGCTTGAGTGTTGCTCTCTTTCTGATGGTGTTGTTGTTAAGAACCTCGTCGTCCCACCAAGGTGACCCTTTCACCCCCCCCCCTGAAGAGCAATTTCCCAACCTACTGGTTGCCTATCGATTTCATCTCAAAATTTTCGAGTGGTTTCGATCGGTATCATCGAAGTTTGGAAAGTGATTAGGTCATCACCCATCAGTCTCATTGAGCTGTTGCATGTGGTCTCACTGGAAAGCTTAAAATACAGAACGTTGTACTAGTCGATCTCACCAAGTGATTCCACCTGGTCCCATCAAATAGTGCATAATTGTGTAACGACTAAATTTTTGGTGATGCCTATATATACCCCCACCCATTACAATAACTCTAAGAGAGCAACCAGGATGAAAGTACCACTTCCCTTATCCAATTTCTGAGAGAACCACCTACACTTGTGTTGAAATCAAGGGGATTCCACTCCAACATTTGATCTTTGATTTTTAGCCTCTTCAAGTTGCTTTCGACTCCAATCATTCTTCTACCAGAATCTGCTAGAGAGTGATTGAGTGTTGAAGAGACTATCTTTTGAAGCACAGGATCAAGGAGTTCAAAATCAACAACAACATCTATTATCTTTTGGAGAGTGGTGTCTCCTAAATTTCTTATGTGCCACTTGGGAGCCTCCAAGCTTGTGGGGTTGAACCAAGGAGTTTGTAAGGGAAAGAGGATAGCCTACTTCGTGATGATCTACCCCGAGTGAGGCAAGTCCTTCGTGGACGTAGGCTGTGATGGCATAGATTCGTGGACCCTTTGTGGGTGGAGCCCTTCATGGACTCATGTAGGCGTTACTCTCCGCGAGTTGAACTCTCTATCAACGTGTATGTACTATAGCACCACCTATCGGAACCACGCGAAAAATCACCGTGTCTTCATTGCATTTGATCTTCCAAACTCTACCCATTTACTTTCTTGCACTTGCATGTCATTTACTATCCGTTGCCCATACTCCAGATATGCATGTGTAGATTGTATTGGTTGCCGCTTAATTTGTGCTAAAATCTACCTAAACTTCAAGAAAACTAAAAATTACACATTTTGTCTTGTTAGTGTCTATTCACCCCCTCTAGACCTATCATCTCGACCTACAATCACCTTTGGGTTGGGCTTCACTCGGTGACTCGGCCTATTGGGTCAGCTTGTAGTGTCTTCCGTAGGTTTCGAGGGTGAGGTTTCCATGACATGCTTGCTCTGGTTATCGTGGGGTGTGTGCTTGATAATAATAATTGCCGCCACATATACTTGCTGGCTATTTTCCTATCCTTAATAAAAAAATTGGGGCAGGGGGAACCCCTAATTTTCATAAAAAAGGTCAGTGGTGACTCTGGGCATGGTGCCCAGGGGCAAAGCTATAAAAATATAAAAGTTTGGTGTGTTTATCTAGATATACTACACGGATTCAACACTAATTGGTCTTTGATATACATTTATTTACAGAAGTTTTTGCATTTTCTAACCATCAGGTACCTGTAATTTTTTCTTTCACTAGTCACTTTCTACTTTGCGCAAGGCCAAAGGCGGGGATGACGTGACGAGCACCAGCGATGAGCATCGGACACAACGAGGCCGGCCTGTTATGAGCAGGAGCTGGTGATAGCCGGCAGGAGCGAATTTGAAACTTAACTGGGGGTTGGGGGTGTAGAGGTTACTGGAGCTGTCCATTGGGGCAGATTAGAAGGATGGACGGGGGCGAGTACCAACATGGCGGTGGAGGGAGATCGAGGGTAGGATGGGGGTGACGCGGTAGCATTCGCTGACCGCGAGGGTGGACAAAACAGTTAGGGCGGGGTAGGTCATGAGGGAGAAGGAGGAATCTTCATGGGCAAAGCAAGAAGTAAGCCACGAGGAAGAAGGACAACACACACGATAACCGTTGGATGTTGATCAGTCGGTCAAGATAAAATTTACTAACAATGAAATATTTTTGAGGTACCTGGCGTATAGCTGGTTCCAATGATTTTCTGAAATTTTGTTTGGGGTTCTCTGTTAGCTTAATGGAGTCTCTATTTAAAGTATGTACTTTTAATTGGCTAACAATATTGATTTCTTTTCTTTACTGTACTGTAATCACGATCAGATGGCCCAACATATCAGTCGTCCCCAGTTTTTTGAACCATCCCGCTAGCCTCCTCATTTGTCATGGGCGGAAATGGAATTTAACTGAATTTGAGTTTTTTCTAAGCCGACAGAACAAAAATGTCCGTTTAATTTTGTAACTAAATCATGACAAGTATTTTGGAACGGAGGAACGCAAAATAGGACGACAACAAAATGGACACATAATCGACTGTTTGCAATTATCATTAAATCTTTTATGAATAAAAGCTGAGAGGTTAGAGCATCTTCTACAATCGAGCGCCTCAAACCAGCCTCCAACACTCAGGAAGATGCCCTAGTCATTGACCGGTAAAAAAAACAACCTAGATGGGCTCCTCCTATTGGCCCGAAACTCCCCGGCTAACCGACACTTCCATATCTAGCCCAAATCTGGGGCCGATATGAGGAGGCCCGGGCATGTCTGCCACATCAGACCAGATAACCTGACTCCACCACAAATTGCACCAAATCCAGTCCACCAAGCCCACCATCCTCCTCCCATGTCCATCCACCTTTTCCTGCACCCGAGTCGTTGCCATCATCCACCCTTGCTCCCCCATCCTTGTTGTCGGCCCCCATCCACCACCCTAGATGTCGATTAGCCTGTCCCACATCGTTGCCATGGAGGCTGGTTCAAAGTCATCTGCGGGTCTCTCATCCTTGGCTCCGGCATGCAAACAGGATAACGTTTCCTAGATGGATCGACGAAGGGGGCAGCGACAGAGGGAAGTGACGTTGCAGTGAGTGGATGTGGACCTTTAGGAGCAGCTATCCCTCCTCGTGCCCAGACCCTTGGACCCTGTCCATCCAGCCACCGACAAGGATCATGACGTCCAACCCGGTCGGGTCAGAGGATGATCCGGCGGTCGGTTGGAAAATCATTTGAAAGGATCGAGAAGAGGGGTCTAGAGGGGGTGATTAGACCCTTAACAAGAAAACTTGGCATATTTTAATTTCTACAAGTTATGGTTGAGTTTAGCACATGTTAAGGCATTCACAATACATTTCAAGCAAGCATGTAAAGAGTATGAGCAGCGGAAAGAGTACAGCATGGAAGCTGCAAGAATGTAAAGGGATGTGATTGGAGTGTGCAAACGCAAAGGAGACTCGGAGAATTTTTGGCGTGGTTCCGATAGGTGGTGCTATCATACGTCTACGTTGATGGAGACTTCAACCCACGAAGGGTAATGACTGCGCGAGTCTACGGAGGTGTGACGCCCGGATAATTAAGCTACAGTAAACCTCCGTTAATGATGCCACGTCACCACGGTTACTGTTGCTACTCTCGCATTAGTTCGGAACCGATTCACTTTCAAATTCAAAAGAAAATCAAACAACAAAAGTTTTCAAAAAATTAAAACTAAAATGTTAGGGTTGTTTCAAATAAATCATAAGCAATTATGGTGGAGAAACCAAGCTTTTATAAAATGCTTAAACGAACTATAAAGATTTAAACAGTAGCAAAAACAATTAATTATATGCCTTTTACAATTAATAAATTACTAAACTATTTTATTTTGTCACCAAACTTTTTGTGGCATTGGGGTATTTTGTAACACTAAATTAGGTACTACTTGTATATTTTATAAAACAAAATTATATAGAAAATAAAATAGAAAACTAATAAAAGGAAAACAAAACAAAAGTAAAACAACAGAAACCCCCCCTATCCCGCTGGGCCAAGTGGCCCAGCTGGCCTCCGCCGCCCGAACGGGCCGGCCCAGCCGCCCCCCGCACTGCCTTATCCCCCCAGGCACCGAAACCCTAACCAACCCGACCGCACACCCCCACTCCCCACGTCTCTCCTCTCCCCTTCCCGATCCGATCTGGATCGGGGACGAGCCCGCTTCCCCTACCTCGCGACGCCAGCGCCCCGACCCCGTCGTCGGGCACCCCATCGCCTCGACGCCCGCGTCGGCCCCCCTCCCCTGCGCCCCGTCGCTGGTGACGCCCGTCGCCGGACCTCGCCGCCTCCTCGTCACCTCCCACGACGGCCTACACCAGGCCTCGCCGCCCCCGACGCCGCTGGACCACGTCGGAGCCGCCTCGTCCGAACACTCCCTCGCCGGACTGCCTCCCCTGCGTGCGTCGTCCCCGTCGACCTCCACAACCCCCGTTGCCCCGTTCCCTGTGAACCACTGTGAGGCTCCCTCCTCTTCTTCTCCTCCTTCCCTGCGGTCACCGCCGCGCACCGGCGCTCGTGCCTCCCTGCCGCACGCGTCGCTCGTTCCGCCGTGGCCTCTTCCTCCCCATCTTGCCCCGCACGGCCAGCCGCCTCGCCTCCACCCGCGGCCCCCCTGCCGGCCCCCTCCTGGCGCGCCGACGCGTGCGCGCCTGCACCCCGCTGCTCTGCCGCTGTGGCCGGCCACCCGTTGCGCCTAGGCCACGAGGCCTGCCGCGCCCGTCCTGGCCTCCCCGCACCCCGTCTCGCGCCCCTGCTTCTCCTGCCCCGCCGTGGCCGCCGGTGAGGCCTGCCGTGGTCGTCGGTGCCCTATGGCGCCCGTACCCACCCGCTGCGGCCCTGTCCGCCCGCTCGTTCGGGCGCTGCCCCTGCGCCTGCGAACCCGGCGCCCGCTAGGGCCCCTATGGCCCTATGACATGTGGGGCCCTGCCCCCAGAACGTTTACAAAAAAAGGGGAATTGAAAATAATAATAATTAATTAATTAATTAAAGAACTAATTAACTTAATTAATTTTGTTTAATTAAGCTAAACAACTAATTAAGCTAACTTATTAACCTAAACCATAATTAAACTAAATAGAGAATGACAGGTGGGTCCACTGGACCCACACGTTAGGTTGACCAGTCAACTCCCTGTTGACTGCTGACGTCATGATGACATCAGCATGCACTATTCTGGATAATGTTAGAATTAAATAGTTAAATAAATTCTAAAAATGATTAAAACTTTAGAAAATCATATAAAATGAACCGTAGCTCAGATGAAAATACTTTCTACATGAAAGTTGCTCAGAACAACGAGGCGAACTCGGATACGCAGCCCGTTCATCCGCCACGCACCCCTAACATATCAAACTCGCAACTTTCCCCCTCTGGTTCATCTGTCCGAAAACACAAAACACCAGGGATATTTTCCCGGATGTTTCCCCCTTCACCGGTATCACCTCATACCGCATTAGGACACGTCTAGCTCTGCCTGTTATCCTGTTATGCAGTTGCTTGCAATGTATTTACTATTTCTCCCCCCTCTTCTCTTCGATAGACCCCGTGACGATGCTGATGCCCCAGTTCAACTACAGAGTTGACGACCCCTCTCTCTTGCCAGAGCAACCAGGCAAGCCCCCCCTTGATCACCAGATATTGCCTATTCTCCTCTATACTGCTTGCATTAGAGTAGTGTAGCATGTTACTGCTTTCCGTTAATCCTATTCTGATGCATAGCCTGACATTGTTGCTACATCTGTTGATACCTTACCTGCAATCCTAAATACTTAGTATAGGATGCTAGTTTATCATCATTGGCCCTACATTCTTGTCAGTCTGCCTTGCTATACTATTGGGCTGTGATCACTCGGGAGGTGATCACGGGTATATACTATACATACATACATACTATACAGATGGTGACTAAATTCGGGTCAGCTTGATGAGTACCCGCAAGTGATTCTGATGAGGGGGCTGAAAGGACAGGTGGCTCCATCCCGGTAGAGGTGGGCCTGGGTTCCCGACGGCCCCCGACTGTTACTTTGTGGCGGAGCGACAGGGCAGGTTGAGACCACCTAGGAGACAGGTGGGCCTGGCCCTGTTCGGCGTTCGCGGATACTTAACACGCTTAACGAGATCTTGGTATTTGATTTAAGTCTGGCCATTTGGTCTATACGCACTAACCATCTACGCGGGAGTAGTTATGGGTATCTCGGCGTCGTGGTATCAGCCGAAGCCTTCTTGACGTCAGCGACTGAGCGGCGCGCGCCGGGTTGGACTGCGTTAACGCAACTTCCTTTGTAATGGAGGTTGCTAGGTCTGCTCACCGGCCGCGTACGCAACGTGCAGGTGTGCAATGGGCGATGGGCCCAGACCCCTGCGCGCATAGGATTTAGACCGGCATGCTGACCTCTCTGTTGTGCCTAGGTGGGGCTGCAACGTGTTGATCTTCCGAGGCCGGGCATGACCCAGGAAAGTGTGTCCGGCCAAATGGGATCAAGCGTGTTCGGTTATGTGGTGCACCCCTGCAGGGAAGTTAATCTATTCGAATAGTCGTGATCTTCGGTAACAGGACAACTTGGAGTTGTACCTTGACCTTATGACAACTAGAACTGGATACTTAATAAAACACACCCTTCCAAGTTCCACAGACAACCCGGTGATCACTTTTCCATAGGGCGACGAGGGGAGGATCGCCGGGTAGGATTATGCTATGCGATGCTACTGGAGATGCTACTTGGAGTTGCTACTTGGAGATGCTACTTGGAGGACTTCAATCTACTCTCTTCTACATGCTGCAAGATGGAGGCTGCCAGAAGCGTAGTCTTCGACAGGATTAGCTATCCCCCTCTTATTCTGGCATTCTGCAGTTCAGTCCACCGATATGGCCCTTTACACATATACCCATGCATATGTAGTGTAGCTCCTTGCTTGCGAGTACTTTGGATGAGTACTCACGGTTGCTTTTCTCCCCCTTTTCCCCCTTTCCCTTCTACCTGGTTGCCGCAACCAGACGTTGGAGCCCAGGAGCCAGACGCCATCATCGACGACGACTCTTACTACACTGGAGGTGCCTACTACTACGTGCAGGCCGCTGACGACGACCAGGAGTAGTTTAGGAGGATCCCAGGCAGGAGGCCTGCGCCTCTTTCGATCTGTATCCCAGTTTGTGCTAGCCTTCTTAAGGCAAACTTGTTTAACTTATGTCTGTACTCAGATATTGTTGCTTTCGCTGACTCGTCTATGATCGAGCATTTGTATTCGAGCCCTCGAGGCCCCTGGCTTGTATTATGATGCTTGTATGACTTATTTGTATTTTTTAGAGTTGTGTTGTGATATCTTCCCGTGAGTCCATGATCTTGATCGTACACGTTTGCGTGCATGATTAGTGTACGATTGAATCGGGGGCGTCACAAGTTGGTATCAGAGCCGACTGCCTGTAGGAATCCCCCTTCCAACTCCTTGGCCGAAGTCGTGTCTAGACTTTACAAAACTTTTACTAACATGGTTGTGCGGCCCATGGGCCCACGTTGCCATCGGGTGATATTAGGATCTTTTACTCCTTGTCTTTACTCTGGGATTCTGAATGCTCTTCTATTCGGGGTTAAACGATTTTTACTAATATCTAACTTTAGGTTCTCGAAAAAACTTTCTCCCGGAGAGGCCCTTCAGTCCAGTTGATCACCGACTGCACCAGAAGATTTCGGAGATACTCTTTGATATTCTCACGAGACTTTGTGCCCATCACTTTTGCTATTCCCGACCACTGATAAATCCGTATGGAAAACTACTTACACTTGCCATTCATACGATCATCCCCCATTGATCTTCTTATTACAAGATACCCCGAAGTTTTCTCTATTGTTCCGAGAATACTTTGTGCCTACTGCCTAGCAGTTCTTTGCCACATGAATACCCCTTCAAATAAATACTCGCACTTGTCGAGTATTCGCTCATCCCCAGTTGTTCATGTGTTTCACAAAAGTCTTCAAAATACTATTCGATCTTCCGAAAATCCTCTCGAGCCTTGGCCCTTGAAATTCTTGCTTGCTTGCATTATGGTTAATCCCATAAGTCTCGTAGTCTTATTGACATTCCTTGTCATTATCATTTTGAGTCCGTTGACTCAATATGTTTGTGAATACACGCTATCATCATTGATCCTTATAAATTACTTTTCCGGCTGAGCTGCCATTCTTTTAACTGGAATTGGTTCTCGACCAATCCAATTGTCTTTGATTGTACCCTAAGGCTGTTCAACTTATCCACCCCTAATCAGAGCGTTGCTTCTGATCCCTTGATTTGGAAATCATAATTCCTTTGCATTTGACAATTGAGTTAGTCAGTTGTTTCTATAATCTGCTTCCTCTAGTTGAGTACCGATGCTCACGTCAGATCCCTTGTGGACCACCAAATCCTTTGTTGGATTTTATCTGACAACGCCCTTCATATTCAATAACCTTGTGAGCCTTTTCTCTGATACATAATGCCTTTGGTAAATTGTATCGTCTGCTTTCTCAACCATGCTCTGCCTTCGAGCTTGAGTTAATTACTTCTAAAGATTCTGGTATATGATTCTAAGATGCCCCGATGGGTTGAACCTATGCCTTCCTTAATATGTGTGAACTCGAAAGTTTTCACGAGTCGTACTCTTCTGGTATTTTGCCAGATAAAATTTCAACGCTATAACTTCATCGAAAGCGAGAAGTGAATGAAAGGGTATGCATTTGAGAAGTGGGAGTCGACCTTGATCTCTGAGTTCATGCCCATGGACCTAATGTGGAACTTATCATGGAAGCTTCTTGCCAATATTTACTCATTCGAGTAATTCTTTCGGTGTTATTAAATTGGACCCCTTGTAGTTATGGTTTCGACCATATTGTTCTTCTTTGTTCCCATTTCTCGGGCAAGTTTAAACATTTGTCTTCTGCGGATTAATACCCCAGTCCAACCTCTACTTTGATCCGTCTTCGAGTATTACCCCCCTGGTATCTTGAGATTATCTTGGAACTGCATTACTTCTTATGAGTTCTTCATCAAGTACTACATTCTCGCTGATTCCAATTTTCCACGGGCTCCGAGTTATTAGACACTCGGGAACACCGATAAGTGAATCGATTCATACTCCGATTCAATAACTCTAAGTAATTCTTTTTGCTTATGAGTTTAATAATCCTTCAAGTCATTCCTTGCCTTATCAGCTATATCATTATCATGCAAAATTTTAACTGTGCTACCTGGTCCTTCTTTCGGAGCACAACTTTCGACGATGAGCTAGACTTACGTCGATCTTCCTTGTCATATCATTTCGCCTTGAACATCAAGCTTGATTTCGAGTTCGTGTCGTACCCTTGGTTTTAGTAACTTTCGCTTCATCAGTCCTTTGACTTGATGTCATCGTTGTTCGATTACATCTTCATGAAACCTCTCGACAAATGTGTCGTAATCATCATCTACATTCTGAGCTCTTACAGGATATCAATCAAATTCGTGATGAGAAATACCATCCTTGCCCCTCGATGTTGTGTTATCATCGACGACATTCTTGCCTTCCCCCAACACAAACTTGTTCATGTTTTGTGTTATACCTTGAGTTCCTTGCTATCCAGCCTTTGTTCTTCTTTATCTTGGAGTATTACCATCTTTTATGTCAAGAATGTTCTGAGATTTGTTCCACCTCTTGAGAGTTCTTGGTGTAGTGCTACTTCTCACCATCACCATTCTTTCATGATCCTCGTGTTGATTCCAACCGGGGTACCAACAAGTGAACGGTGCTGTTTGGATTTTGTACTTCTAGCAACCCTATTGCTTTGAAGTTAATGGTCAACCGTTCATTCTAAGACTATTGATTATTGAATCACCATTCTGACATTGGTCGTGCAGCCCAACCCATATTTCGGGCGCACCTTTCAACCAATGTTTAATTGTGTATGTTGTCCTCGAGCATGCTTCATTATACCATTTGATCTGACAAATGCTATCTCCTTGTTCACATTATTGTGGAAAATCCATCCGCTTGGAATTCTCGATGAATTGTCGCTGAGCCCATCAGCCACCTTCTCATCCCCTCCTTGGTTTAATGATGAACTATTGTTTCAGGAACCTGCTCCCATAGTTCATTTCCCGAGAATCTTGCAATGTCATTTCGTCGAGTTGTGTAGCCCCTTTTCTTCTCGGACATCCTGAGTCTGAGGTATCATGACACCAATCGGATCTGAATCTCGGTCAGATATGATGGTTGGGACAACTTTCCAAGAGTTATGATGTTGGTCCTTTGATGACCCGGTAACATGATGTCATGCCTAGCACCCCCCCCTAGGTGGAGGACCTATCGTTATAATTTCTTTTGCAAGGATAACCACTCCTCCTGGAGGAAATTGTAAGACCTATTTTATAAGCTGTTCCTGATGGATCCATTGAGTATCTAAAGTCCGACCTTTGTTTGAATACCATGTCAATGCTATCTCAAAAGCTTGTTTGTGATACTCCGATTTCCAATAAGAACATTTGGAGCCCAAGGCTAAAAGTTTCTTGCTCAATTATCCAAACACCGTTGTATGGGTAGTGTCATGAAAATTCTCTCCCCTACCTAAAGAGTTTTCTACATTATATCCTGTCATGGATATCATGCTCTGCTTGTCCTTGGGAAGGATATACCCCTGAAATATGTGATTAAACACATTTTCCTTGTCTTTGTTCTGTGTAATTTGATAACCATATTTCCTTTCCGTTGTTTGGTTTAACCTTTCTTGTGATCTATATAATCTAAGCAGTAATAATTCACTGCGTAGGTAAACACCTCGGTGTACAACTCTGACAGTGAGACCCTGTTTCTATTGTTGATGACATTTCGGTAACCGCTGATGGATGAGAACTTTGCCTCTTGGCCCGCCTCGTTCAACGAGCAGGAAAATAGTTCTCTTCGTCCCTCGCCCTTGGTATCGACGTTGTCGCCAACATAATCCACAAGCTACCCCCCTGACATGCCTTGCTTGCATGATCACGCAAGACGTCTCCGCCCTTCCTACTTCTAACCCACATGGTGGGCCCATAACCCACAGGTCCACTGGATCGAAACCTGACTCTCCTGTACAACCCCGTTTCTAGTGGTTATTCCCCACGCTTGGCTTCGTATTTAATTCATGGGCCACCTTCCTAGTGCTCTATTATGGTATCAGACGCAATACTTACTGTCGCAACTCTGAACCCCTTTCTCACTCTAGTTCGGACTTCGAGCAACCACCTATCCGCTTGGAACCTCTTATTGTACCTTCATACCTTAATCTCGATGTATTTTATATGTTCAACTCGAGAGATAATCTTATGCTCATTCATGGGTTAACCCCAGATTGTTTCCCTCATAAGCATTATGTCGTAGCCGAGCTGCCCCTTACCTATTCGTAAGTACGTTGGAGTTCCCAAAGAAAAGGACGACTTCACCATGATGACCTGAAGCAGAGTAATGAAGACGTCAATGTAAGGGATTGACCTCTTCGAGAAGAGCAACCAAGGCCGAGAAGATCCGTTAGAATTTCATAACCAGATCCCTTCCCCCTTACTCCTGCTCCTAAATCTCGAGACAAGATTTCTTTAGTGGAGGAGAATTGTGACGCCCGGATAATTAAGCTACAGTAAACCTCCGTTAATGATGCCACGTCACCACGGTTACTGTTGCTAATCTCGCGTTAGTTCGGAACCGATTCACTTTCAAATTCAAAAGAAAAGCAAACAACAAAAGTTTTCAAAAAATTAAAACTAAAATGTTTGGGTTGTTTCAAATAAATTGTAAGAAATTATGGTGGAGAAACCAAGCTTTTATAAAATTCTTAAACAAACTATAAAGATTTAAACAGTAGCAAAAACAATTAATTATATGCCTTTTACAATTAATAAATTACTAAACTATTTTATTTTGTCACCAAACTTTTTGTGGCATTGGGGTATTTTGTAACACTAAATTAGGTACTACTTGTATATTTTATAAAACAAAATTATATAGAAAATAAAATAGAAAACTAATAAAAGGAAAACAAAACAAAAGTAAAACAACAGAAACCCCCCCTACCCCGCTGGGCCAAGTGGCCCAGCTGGCCTCCGCTGCCCAAACGGGCCGGCCCAGCCGCCCCCGCACTGCCTTATCCCCCCAGGCACCGAAACCCTAACCAACCCGACCGCACACCCCCACTCCCCACGTCTCTCCTTTCCCCTTCCCGATCCGATCTGGATCGGGGACGAGCCCCCTTCCCCTACCTCGCGACGCCAGCGCCCCGACCCCGTCGTCGGGCACCCCATCGCCTCGACGCCCGCGTTGGCCCCCCTCCCCTGCGCCCCGTCGCTGGTGACGCCCCTCGTCGGACCTCGCCGCCTCCTCGTCACCTCCCACGACGGCCTACACCAGGCCTCGCCGCCCACGACGCCGCTGGACCACGTCGGAGCCGCCTCGTCCGAACACTCCCTCGCCGGACTGCCTCCCCTGCGTGCGTCGTCCCCGTCGACCTCCTCAACCCTCGTTGCCCCGTTCCCTGCGAACCACTGTGAGGCTCCCTCCTCTTCTTCTCCTCCTTCCCTGCGGTCACCGCCGCGCACCGGCGCTCGTGCCTTCCTGCCGCACGCGTCGCTCGTTCCGTCGTGGCCTCTTCCTCCCCATCTTGCCCCGCACGGCCAGCCGCCTCGCCTCCACCCGCGGCCCCCCTGCCGACCCCCTCTTAGCGCGCCGACGCATGCGCGCCTGCACCCCGCTGCCCTGCCGCTCTGGCCGGCCACCCGTTGCGCCTTGGCCATGAGGCCTGCCGCGCCCGTCGCGCCCGTCCTGGCCTCCCCGCACCCCGTCTTGCGCCCCTGCTTCTCCTGCCCCGCCGTGGCCGCCGGCGAGGCCTGCCATGGTCGTCGGTGCCCTATGGCGCCCGTACCCACCCGCTGCGGCCCTGTCCGCCCGCTCGTTCGGGCGCTGCCCCTGCGCCCGCGAACCCGGCGCCCGCTAGGGCCCCTATGGCCCTATGACATGTGGGGCCCTGCCCCAAGAACGTTTACAAAAAAAGGGGAATTGAAAATAATAATAATATTAATTAATTAATTAATTAATTAATTAATTAAAGAACTAATTAACTTAATTAATTTTGTTTAATTAAGCTAAACAACTAATTAACCTAACTAATTAACCTAAACCCTAATTAAACTAAATAGAGAATGACAGGTGGGTCCACTGGACCCACACGTTAGGTTGACCAGTCAACTCCCTGTTGACTGCTAACGTCATGATGACGTCAGCATGCACTATTCTGGATAATGTTAGAATTAAATAGTTAAATAAATTCTAAAAAATGATTAAAACTTTAGAAAATCATATAAAATAAACCGTAGCTCAGATGAAAATACTTTCTACATGAAAGTTGCTCAGAACGACGAGACGAACCCGGATACGCAGCCTGTTCGTCCACCACGCACCCCTAACATATCAAACTCGCAACTTTCCCCCTCTAGTTCATCTGTCCGAAAACACGAAACACCGGGATATTTTCCCGGATGTTTCCCCCTTCACCGGTATCACCTCATACCGCGTTAGGACATGTCTAGCTCTGCCTGTTATCCTGTTATGCACTTGCTTGCTATGTATTTATTGTTTCTCCCCTTCTTCTCTTCGGTAGACCCCGTGACGATGCTGATGCCCCAGTTCGACTACAGAGTTGACGACCCCTCTCTCTTGCCAGAGCAACCAGGCAAGCCCCCCTCCCCCTTGATCACCAGATATTGCCTATTCTCCTCTATACTGCTTGCATTAGAGTAGTGTAGCATGTTACTGCTTTCCGTTAATCCTATTCTGATGCATAGCCTGACATTGTTGCTACATCTGTTGATACCTTACCTGCAATCCTAAATACTTAGTATAGGATACTAGTTTATCATCATTGGCCCTACATTCTTGTCAGTCTGCCTTGCTATACTATTGGGCTGTGAACACTCGGGAGGTGATCACGGGTATATACTATACATACATACATACTATACAGATGGTGACTAAAGTCGGGTCAGCTTGATGAGTACCCGCAAGTGATTCTGATGAGGGGGCTGAAAGGACAGCTGGCTCCATCCCGGTAGAGGTGGGCCTGGGTTCTCGACGGCCCCCGACTGTTACTTTGTGGTGGAGCGACAGGGCAGGTTGAGACCACCTAGGAGACAGGTGGGCCTGGCCCTGTTCGGCATTCGCGGATACTTAACACGCTTAACGAGATCTTGGTATTTGATCTGAGTCTGGCCATTTGGTCTATACGCACTAACCATCTACGCGGGAGTAGTTATGGGTATCCCGGCGTCGTGGTATCAGTCGAAGCCTTCTTGACGTCAGCGACTGAGCGGCGCGCGCCGGGTTGGACTGCGTTAACGCAACTTCCTTTGTAATGGAGGTTGCTAGGTCTGCTCACCGGCCGCGTACGCAACGTGCAGGTGTGCAATGGGCGATGGGCCCAGACCCCTGCGCGCATAGGATTTAGACCGGCGTGCTGACCTCTCTATTGTGCCTAGGTGGGGCTGCGACGTGTTGATCTTCCGAGGCCGGGCATGACCCAGGAAAGTGTGTCCGGCCAAATGGGATCAAGCGTGTTGGGTTATGTGGTGCACCCCTGCAGGGAAGTTAATCTATTCGAATAGCCGTGATCTTCGGTAACAGGACGACTTGGAGTTGTACCTTGACCTTATGACAACTAGAACTGGATACTTAATAAAACACACCCTTCCAAGTTCCACAGACAACCCGGTGATCGCTTTTCCACAGGGCGACGAGGGGAGGATCACCGGGTAGGATTATGCTATGCGATGCTACTGGAGATGCTACTTGGAGTTGCTACTTGGAGATGCTACTTGGAGGACTTCAATCTACTCTCTTCTACATGCTGCAAGATGGAGGCTGCCAGAAGCGTAGTCTTCGACAGGATTAGCTATCCCCCTCTTATTCTGGCATTCTGCAGTTCAGTCCACCGATATGGCCCTTTACACATATACCCATGCATATGTAGTGTAGCTCCTTGCTTGCGAGTACTTTGGATGAGTACTCACGGTTGCTTTTCTCCCCCTTTTCCCCCTTTCCCTTCTACCTGGTTGCCGCAACCAGACATTGGAGCCCAGGAGCCAGACGCCATCATCGACGACGACTCTTACTACACTGGAGGTGCCTACTACTACGTGCAGGCCGCTGACGATGACCAGGAGTAGTTTAGGAGGATCCCAGGCAGGAGGCCTGCGCCTCTTTCGATCTGTATCCCAGTTTGTGCTAGCCTTCTTAAGGCAAACTTGTTTAACTTATGTTTGTACTCAGATATTGTTGCTTTCGCTGACTCGTCTATGATCGAGCATTTGTATTCGAGCCCTCGAGGCTTCTGGCTTGTATTATGATGCTTGTATGACTTATTTATGTTTTTTAGAGTTGTGTTGTGATATCTTCCCGTGAGTCCCTGATCTTGATCGTACACGTTTGCGTGCATGATTAGTGTACAATTGAATCGGGGGCGTCACAGGAGGGCTCCACCCATGAAGGGTCCATGAATAAGCAACCTTGTCTATCCCACCATGGCCATCGCCCACGAAGGACTTCCTCACTCCGGTAGATCTTCTTGGTTCAACTCCACAACATGTCAGGGGCTTCCAAGCGACACCTAACCAGTCTAGGAGACACCACTCTCAAAAAGGTAATAGATGGTGTGTTGATGATGAACTCCTTAATCTTGTGCTTCAAATGAGAATCGCCCCAACACTCAATTCTCTCTCATGGATTTGGCTATGGTGGAGGAAAGATTTGCGTGGAAAGCAACTTGGGGAAGTCTAGAAATCAAGGTTCAAAAGGTTGAAATTTAATCTATTGATCTCAACACATGTGTGTTGAGTAGGTGGTTCTCTCTCTGAAAATGAATGATGGAAGTGTAGGCATGTTTTGATGGCTCTCTCCATGAATGAAGAGGAGGTGGAGGGTGAGGGAGCCCTGGACTAGGGGGTGTCCGGATAGCCGAACTATCATCATCGGCCGGACTCCAAGACTACGAAGATACAAGATTGAAGACTTCGTCCCGTGTCCGGATGGGACTTTCCTTGTCGTGGAAGGCAAGCTTGGTGATACGGATATGTAGATCTCCTACCATTGTAACCAACTCTGTGTAACCCTAGCCCTCTTCGGTGTCTATATAAACCGGATGGCTTTAGTCCATAGGACGAACAACAATCAGACCATTCTAGGGTTTAGCCTCCTTGATCTCGTGGTATATCTACTCTTGTAACACACATCATCAATATTAATCAAGCAGGGCGTAGGGTTTTACCTTCATCAAGAGGGCCCGAACCTGGGTAAAACATCGTGTCCCTTGTCTCCTGTTACCATCCGCCTAGACGCACAGTTCGGGACCCCTACCCGAGATCCGCCAGTTTTGACACCGACATTGGTGCTTTCATTGAGAGTTCCTCTGTGTCGTCACCGATAGGCTCGATGGCCTCTTGGATCATCAACAACGACGCAATCCAGGGTGAGACCTTCCTCCCCGGACAGATCTTCGTATTCGGCGGCTTTGCACTGTGGGCCAATTCACTTGGCCATCTGGAGCAGATCGAAAACTACGCCCCTGGCCGTCAGGTCAGATTTGGAAGTTTGAACTTCACGGCTGACATCCGCAGGGACTTGATCTTCGATGGGTTCGGGCCACAGCCAAGCGCGCTGCACTGTCACGATGGGCATGATTTAGCTCTGCAGCCGGACAGTACCCTGGAGGCCGCACTCGAGTCCGCCCCGATCTTCAATTCGGAGCCGGCTGTGCAAATCGAGGATGGATGGCTAGACACTGCCTCAGGGGCTGTAACCTCTACGGCGATAGAGCCGAACACTAACCTTGTCCCTCATGAAGCTCGTGACTCCGAGGTGCCGGACTCCTTGCCGGACTCCGAACTTCCCGCGCCCCTCCAATCGAATCCAATTGGGCGTCGGTCATGGAGTTCACCGCAGCGGACATCTTTCAACACTCACCTTTTGGCGACATCTTGAGTTCGCTAAAGTATCTCTCGTTATCAGGAGAACCCTGGCCGAACTCCGGTCAGGACGGTTGGGATGCGGACAACAAAGAAATTCAAATCCCACCCACCACCCACTTAGTAGCCACTGTCGACGATCTAACCGACATGATAGACTACGACTCCGAAGACATCGACGGTATGGACGACGATGCCGGAGACGACCAAGAACCAGCGCCTACCGGGCACTGGAAAGCCACCTCATCATATGACATATACATGGTGGATATCCCAAAGGATGGAAATGGCGAAGCAACAGCGGAGGATGACCCCTCCAAGAAACAGCCCAAGCGCCGGCGTCAGCGGCGCCGCTCTAAATCCCGCCACAGCAAGAATGAAGATTCCGGCACCGGAGATAATAACACACCGGACAGTGCCGAAGACAACCCACTCCAGCAAGATTCAGCGCAGGAGGACGAAGACGCCAGCCCTCATGAGAGAGCGGCAGAAGAAGAGGTAGAGGATTATATGCCTCCCTCCGGAGACGAGGCAAGCCTCGACGATGACGAATTCGTCGTGCCTAAGGATCTCGTCGAACAAGAGCGTTTTAAACGCAGGCTTATGGCCACGGCAAACAGCCTCAAGAAAAAGCAGCAACAGCTTAGAGCTGATCAAGATCTGCTAGCCGACAGATGGACTGAAGTCCTCGCGGCCGAAGAGCATGAGCTCGAACGCCCCTCCAAAAGTTACCCTAAACGCAAGCTGCTCCCCCGATTAGAGGAGGAGGCGTATGAACCTGCATCACCAGCAGACAATACGGCTGACCGACCACCCCGTGGTCGCGACAGAGAGGCCCCTAGGCCCTTCACTAGAACCGTACCCCGGCATCGCTCGAAGAGCACAAAGCCACAGGGGAACGCTCCGGACTTGCGAGATATATTGGAGGATAAGGCAAGACAATCAAGATCGATCTATGGATCGCGTGGGCGCCCCATGATACGTGACGACAACCGTCGCGCCGGACACAGTAAGTCCGGCCGGGCCGAACAAAATAGACAAAGCTCTTTCGAGCTCGGTCGTGATATCCCCAGTACAGAGGCGCCGCACACCCACTATGCTTCACAGACGAAGTAATGGATCATCAAATCCCCGAAGGGTTTAAACCCGTGAACATTGAATCCTACGATGGCACAACAGACCCCGCGGTTTGGATCGAAGACTATCTCCTTCATATCCACATGGCCCGCGGTGATGATCTTCACGCCATCAAATATCTCCCACTCAAACTTAAAGGACCAGCCCGGCATTGTCTTAACAGCTTGCCAGCAGAGTCAATCGGGAGTTGGGAAGACCTGGAAGCCGCATTCCTCGATAACTTCCAAGGCACGTATGTGCAACCACCAGACGCCGACGACCTAAGCCAAATAATTTAGCAGCCAAATGAATTGGCCAGACAATTCTGGACACGGTTCTTAACCAAGAAGAACCAAATCGTCGACTGTCCGGATGCAGAGGCCCTAGCGGCCTTCAAGCACAACATCCACGACGAGTGGCTTGCCCGGCACCTAGGACAGGAAGAGCCGAAATCCATGGCAGCCCTCACATCACTCATGACCCGCTTCTGCGCGGGTGAGGACAGCTGGCTAGCACGCAGCAATAACCTCAGCAAAATGCTGGCAGTCCGGATTTCAAGGACCGTAATGGCAGGTCACGTCGCAACAAAAACAAACGCCACATTAACGGTGATAACAGTGAAGATACGTCAGTCAATGCCGGATTCAGAGGCTCTAAACCCGGTCAGCGGAAAAATACATTCAAAAGGACTACTCCGAGTCCGTCCAATTTGGACCGAATACTTGACCGCTCGTGCCAGATACACGGCACCCCCGAAAAGCCAGCCAACCACACCAACAGGGACTGTTGGGTATTCAAATAGGCAGGCAAGTTAATTGCCGAAAACAATGACAAGGGGCTGCACAGCGATGACGAGGAAGAGACCCGACCGCCCAACAATAGAGGACAGAAGGGTTTCCCCCCACAGGTGCGGATGGTGAACATGATATACGCAACGCACATACCCAAAAGGGAGCGGAAGCATGCACTCAGGGATGTATACGCGATGGAGCCTGTTGCCCCGAAGTTCAATCCATGGTCCTCCTGCCCGATCACTTTTGACCGAAGGGACCACCCCACCAGCATCCGCCATGGCGGATTCGCCGCATTGGTTCTAGACCCAATCGTCGATGGATTTCACCTCACCAGAGTCCTGATGGACGGCGGCAGCAGCCTGAACCTGCTTTATCAGGACACAGTGCGCAAAATGGGCATAGACCCCTCAAGGATTAAACCTACCAAGACGACATTTAAAGGCGTCATACCAGGTGTGGAAGCCAATTGTACAGGCTCAGTTACACTGGAAGTGGTCTTCGGATCCCCGGGTAACTTCCGAAGCAAGGAGTTAATCTTCAGTATAGTTCCGTTCCGCAGCGGCTATCATGCTCTGCTCGGACGTACCGCGTTCGCAAAGTTCAACGCGGTGCCGCACTATGCATACCTCAAGCTCAAGATGCCAGGCCCTCGAGGAGTCATCACGGTCAACGGAAACACTGAACGCTCTCTCTGAACGGAGGAACATACAGTGGCTCTCGCGGCAGAAGTACAGTGCAGCCTCTTAAGGCAATTCTCGAGTCCGGCCGTTAAGCGACCGGACACGGCTAAACGCGTCTGGAGTAACATACAACAAGACCACCTGGCACGTTCCGAGCACGCGTAGCAGTGCATCCCCAACCCCAGCCCCTGCAAAAGGTCAAGACAGGTCCTTCACGTACACCATTATGCTCTGAAGATACCATGGGCATGGGGAGAGGGGCACGACCACGATAGGCCCAGAATACGGCTTAACCACACCAGGGGCTCCCAAGTGTGTCGTTCTTTTTTTTTCTTTTCTTTTTATTTTTACCCACAGGACTCCGTTCATCAGAGGCCCTGTCCGGCAGTAGACCTGCCGAACTCACGATGCAACAGCCAGGGAAGGAGAAAGGCTACAACGAATATCCAGGTGGTCTCCATTGCGAGCATTAAATCTGTTTTATGCACCATTCCGCAGCCTACCCCTGGTGGGGGACATATTTAACAGTCCCATCCCTTGCTTATCGCACCATTTGTATTGTTCTGCACTTACAGTAGTTTTTCTTGAATAAGTAATGCAACACCTTTTTGCTTCCAATTGCATTTCTCTCGTATACATATGTTCATTTGTGACATGTCGCATCCGTACGTTTTGGTACGGCTAAATACACCAGGGGCTTATGTTTCCCGCATCATGGTGTGATAAGTCCGAACACTTTCACAAGTGCGGCACCCCGAACTTATAGCATTATATGCATCGGCTCCGAATCATGTCTTGGGTCAATAGTTGGGTTTGCCCGGCTCCCATGTTTTGGTACCTTACGTTCCATTGTATCGGCTAAGGTAGCACTGGGAGAACCACTGCGATTGCGCCCCGGTTGAGCTGGGCGAGCGCCTCAGTGGAGAAAGCTAAAACTGACCGTCATGATGAGGCGAGAGCTGGTCGCTGTTCGAGAGGTTTTTTGCGCGTCCTTAAAGACTTATGCCGCTTAGAGCGAAGAGTCGACTTTGTCCGGCCCAGGCGTGGATAGCGCCCCAAATTCGGCCTTCCGAAGACTAGGGGCTTCGCGGAAATTTAAAATTATAGAATTCTATGGCTAAGTGAGAGTGCTCAAGCATTATAAGTTCGGTTGCCTTGTTCGTTGTGTTGAGCGCCTCCCTAGATGGGCCCAAATATGGGAACAAGAGTGCTCAAATTTATCCCGAACTCCCCAGCACTCGTGGCATGGGGGCTGAAGCCGACGACTTGCCATCTCTCAGATTTGATAAACAGCCGCACAGAAGGTAATATTTTAAATTAAAATGCGTTGCTTAGTGCAAATGAACTAAGTTTTTAGCGCACAGGATAACAAAATGCGAGTCTACTCAAATATTACATCTTTGGAGCACTCACCCGCAATAGTGCGGGCGCCCTTTAGCACACTCTTATAATACATCTCGGGCGTGCGATGCTCCTTGCCCTGCGGTGGCGGGTCCGTCACGAGCTTCTGGGCATCCATCTTGCCCCAGTGCACCTTTGCACGGGCAAGGGCCTGACGGGCACCTTCAATACAGGCGGAGTGCTTGATGACTTCAACCCACGGGCACGCATCCACCAGCCGCCGCACCAGGCCGAAGTAGCTCCCAGGCATGGCCTCCTTAGGCCACAGCCGAACTATGAGGCCCTTCATGGCCTGTTCGGCCGCCTTGTGGAGCTCGACCAGCTGCTTCAGCTGGTTGCTAAGGGGCACCGGATGTCCGGCCTCAGCATACTGAGACCAGAAGACCTTCTCCGTCGAGCTCCCCTCCTCGGCTCGGTAGAACGCGGCAGCATTGGACACGCTGCAAGGAAGATCTGCGAACGCTCCTGGCGAGCTCCGAATTCGGGTAAGCAACAGGTAATTAACACTCACATGCTTACTTTGCATGAAAAATGCCTTACCCGCTGCTATTTTCTTCAACGCCTCGATTTCCTGGAGGGCCTTGTACGCTTCAGCCTTAGCGGCTTTGGCACTCTCAAGAGCCGTTGCAAGCTCAGACTCTCGAGTCTTCGAGTCACGCTCCAGGCTCTCATGTTTTTTCACGAGATCCCGGAGCTCTTGCTGTACCTCCGCCACCCGCGCCTCCTGCTTCTCTCGCTTGGTGCGCTCCGTGGCCGCATTGCGTTCGGCCGCGGGCACCGCCTCTTTTAGGGTCGCCACCTCATTAGTGGCCCCTGTAATACCCACGTTATCCTTGTCACTTTTTTCTTGCAACCAAAATCCTTTTCTGTAAGGTACAATTTTAATAAGGTGTTACTCACCTTCCTTGTCCTCGAGCTGCTTCTTGGCACGGCCGAGCTCGTTCTCGGACCGCTCGAGGCTTTCCTTCAAAGTATTAACCTCCGCAGTCAGTGCGGCAGAGGTCAGCAGCGCAGCCTGCAATCCCATATTGACATATTTTTTATGACTCCTGTGTATATCTTTTTAGATCCTCAGTCCGGCTTTTCTTTCCGAACACCAAACCGAGCATCAGGGGCTACTGTCTATGCGGTACTATTTTACATATATCAAAATTCTTACCTCAAAGCCTATTAGAAGGCTGCTGCAGGCTTCGGTCAGCCCGCTCTTAGCGAGATGCACCTTCTGAATCACCGCACTCATAACAGTGCGGTGTTCCTCTTTTATGGAGGCGCCATTGAGCGCCTCCAGCAAGCTATCCGGCACCTCCGGTTGGACGGAGGCTGCTGGTGTCACGGTCTTGCCCTTCTTACGAAGGGGCCGCCCGCCGGACTCCGGAGCCACTGTGGGATCCGGAGCCGAGTCCGGTGCAAAGTCAGGGAGGTTGTCCTGCGACACATCCGGGGCCTCCTCCTCCTGGCGGATCCCTTCCCAGGATCCCACCTCGGCATCGTCCGTGTCACGGGGGGTGGAGGCGGTCGGAAGAGAATCCATATCCGACGCACCTAAGGACCCGCTCGATGAAGCGGGAAGATCGTCCTTGGGCGGACTGCAGGGTTGTATGCGGCATTAGAAAGACGCTGTGTGGCAAAAAAGAAAAACCATGAAGTTATTCGGGAGTCCGGATACTCACGATCTCGCCAGGGGCTTGGCCCTTGGAGGCCAGTCCTCGTCGTCGTCACTGGAGTTGGCAGAGCAGTTCGGGGGAAGAGTTTTTCCCTTCTTGGACCCTTCAGCCTCCCTCGTTGGGGAGGCCTTCCTTTTCTTCTCTCCCCCCACTGGGGGGAGAGGCTTTCTTCTTCTCCTCCTCACCTTGGTGAGAGGAGTCGGCCTCGGAGTCGTCATCCGATAGCACCTGAAAACGGGAACTCTTCCGAGTCCCCGTGGCCATCTTCTTGGCCTTCTTCTCCGGCACCACGTGGGGTGCCGGAGCCAGCAGCCCCGTTAGGCGGGCGTCCCCTGGGTTCTCTGGCAATGGGGCTGGACAGATAGTCCGCTCGGCCTTTGCCAGCCAGTCCTGTCAAAGGAAAGGGAGTTTAGATCCCGCATAGAGTCAAACTATGGAAAACAAGCGTCCCATAAAGGACAAAATCGCTTACCTCGTCAGCCGGACACTGCGAGCTGAATCCGCGATCTTCGGTAGCGGATGCGGGAGCCTTGGCGCCCTTGAACAGCACCTTCCAGACATCTTCATAGGTAGTGTCGAAGAGCCCTCTCAGAGTCTGGTGCTACACCGGATCGAACTCCCACATGTTGAAGCCCCGTCGTTGGCACGGGCGGATCCGGCGGATGAGCATGACCTGGACCACGTTGACAAGCTTGAGCTTCTTGTCCACCAGCTTTTGGACGCAGGCTTGGAGTCCGGTCAGCTCCTCCGAATCACCCCAAGTCCGGCCGCTCTCTTTCCAGGAGGTGAGCCGTGTGGGGATGCCAGATCTAAATTCGGGGGCCGCTGCCCATTCAGGGTCACGCGGCTCGGTGATGTAGAACCACCCCGATTGCCACCCCTTGATGGTTTCCACGAAAGTGCCCTCAAGCCAAGTAACGTTGGACATCCTACCCAGCATGGCACCTCCGCACTCCGCTTGGCTGCCCTTCACAACCTTCGGCTTGACACTGAAGGTCTTGAGCCACAAGCCTAAGTGGGGCTGGATGCAGAGGAAGGCCTCACACACGACAATAAACGCCGAGATGTTGAGGATGAAATTCGGGGCCAGATCGTGGAAATCCAGGCCGTAGTAGAACATGAGCCCCCGGACAAAGGGATGGAGTGGGAAGCCCAGTCCGCGGAGGAAATGGGTAAGAAATACTACCCTCTCATGGGGCCTGGGGGTGGGGATGAGCTCTCCCTCGTCAGGGAGCCGATGCGCGATGTTGCTGGACAAATATCCGGCACTGCGCAGCTTCTGGATGTGCCCCTCCGTAATGGAGGAGGCCATCCACTTGCCTCCCGCTCCAGACATAGTTGGAGGAGGTTGAGGTGAGATGTGCGGACTTGGGCGCTGGAGCTCGAGTTCACAGAGATGGATAAGCCAAGGAGGAAGAAGGCGCAGGTAAAAGGGTTGGATCTTTATCCCCTTATATGGGCGGACGAAAACATGTGTCCCTGCCGGCCTGATAAAACTCACTTATCCCCCAAGCGCCGCAATCAATGGCGCGATTGGGTTACCCACGTCCGTATTGATGGGAATCCCGGAATAAGGGGAACACGATCTCTGCTTCGACAAGACGTGCCAAGGAAACTGCTTCGCTAAACGTGCTGAGGTGGTACAATAAAAACAATTCGAAGGCTTGGTAGTAGTGTGACGTCACGCCACCAAATACGTCAGCAGATTGAACTTGTGTAAATATTATTCTCTCTATGGTGGTATGTGGAATTTATTTTGCAGAGCCGGACACTATCCTGGTGTTCACAATCTTCTATAAATTATTCGAAGGAGGAACCCGCCTTGTAATGCCGAAGACAATATGCGCGCCGGACTCGTCGTCATTGAAGCCTGGTTCAGGGGCTACTGAGGGAGTCCTGGACTAGGGGGTGTCCGGATAGCCGAACTATCATCATCGGCCGGACTCCAAGACTATGAAGATACAAGATTGAAGACTTCGTCCCGTGTCCGGATGGGACTTTCCTTGGCGTGGAAGGCAAGCTTGGCGATACGGATATGTAGATCTCCTACCATTGTAATCGACTCTATGTAACCCTAGCCCTCTCCAGTGTCTATATAAACAGGATGGCTTTAGTCCATAGGACGAACAACAATCAGACCATAGGCTAGCTTCTAGGGTTTAGCATCCTTGATCTCGTGGTAGATCTAATCTTGTAACACACATCATCAATATTAATCAAGCAGGATGTAGGGTTTTACCTCCATCAAGAGGGCCCGAACCTGGGTAAAACATCATGTCCCTTGTCTCCTGTTACCTTCCGCCTAGACGCACAGTTCGGGACCCCCTACCCGAGATCCGCCGGTTTTGACACCGACAGAGGGGTATAGCCTCCACACAAAATCCAATTGTTGCACATTTTTGACTCATCTCGGTGGCGCCAATATGTAAACTCGGTGGCACCGATCAGTTCGGAAATATGAATGTTAGGAATCTCGGTGGGACCGATTGGAACAATTCAGTGGGATCGATGTGCTAGGGCTTAGGGAAAACTTCATCTCGGTGACGCCTATTGCATTAACTCGGTGAGACCGAAGTGAAACAATAAGCACTCATAGAATCTGTCAGGCAAACTTGGTGAGACCGATTGCAACATTTCGGTGAGACCGAAATAACTATAATAGGAAATAGAGAGTTGGCAAGGCCATCTCGGTGATACCAAGATCTGTATCGGTGTGACCGAACGATTAGGGTTTCTGGTAGTGGCTATGTCAAATGAACTTGGCGGGTCTGGGTAGAATCAATCGGTGAAGCCGAGTTGTTATTTGGGTTTTGGACATATTTCGATGGAGAAAGTGGCTGAGGGTTTTGGAGCAATATCACTATGCATTTGAGCAAGTAGATCATTAAGCAACACCCCATCCCCTTTTAATAATATTTTCTTCCCTATGGCCTCAATGTGATCTTGGATCACTAAAATATAAATGAAGAGTCTTGAGATTTTGCCAATCTTTATCTTAGCATTTTGAAGGGGTCCACATCCACTTGTCCTTGTCACTCCATTGTTGAACTCATCTGAAATATACTAGATGAAACTATTAGTCCAACAAGAGATATATTGACACTAATTACCAAAGTCACCCAGGGAAGACTTGTGCTTTCAATCTGCCCCTTTCATCAAAGCTTCAAGTAGTGATAGATAAGTAATAATTTAAAGCTTTGGGAGAACATGTGACTAGCATAAGCTCCCCCTACATGTGTGAAAGCATGTAATGATAGAATTGAAGAACATGTGACTGCACAGCATGATGGAGTAAACATTGAGCTACATGCATCTTGGCCATATGCATCAGAGCAACATAAGTGATATGAGATGTATCTTCAAGTTTATGAATCCCTCTTGCAAACAATGCAAAATCAAGAGATCATCATGCACAAGAATGTGATGCATAGACTTACCTTGTGGTTCTTGAGCCTTGGATAAGCAATCTTGAGAAAACAAGGTTAAGTAACACAAGAGAACTTCAAGCAAAAAAGAATTTCAAGAGCCACAAGAGTACCAAGACTGGGATGACATGCAAGAGTGAGTACTTCTTTGAGTATTAGCATGTCCCCAAAGGATTTGCAATAAGTTCCAAGGATTTTGCCCCTGAGTTCAAGTTTTCTCTCCCCTGAATCCAACACTGATAATGGGAGAACATAGGGTGAGATAAAATCAGACTAAAAAGATATTATGATCAGAGCAAATTCATATTATTATCAAAGAAAATTAAATGAATGACTGACATATCCTTCCCTTGTTAAGGACATGTGAATTATTTCCTCTTATGAAAATGCATCTTTCTTAGAAGAGCTTTGATGTACTCTCTCTTGGTATTCGACTAAGCTTTGATGTGCTCTATCTCTCCCCCCATTTGATATCAATTTCCAAGAAGGGTATCTTCAGGATCATGAGTCAAGTGAGTGTGGTCCTAGAGATATAGTACAAAGCAGAATGTAGCTTAAGATACTGGTAGAGGAAAAGAATCATTTAGTGGAGCTAAAGAAAATATGCAATACACTACAAAAAACACATCCGTGACATTTTTGGCCGAACGAATTTTTTCTGTCATGCTTATGCCACTTCTATGACGATAATTGTGACAAAACTCAGTATCATCATAGATGTGGTGGGCTCCTACTTCTATGACAAAAAATCATGACAAAAAAGGGCTTTTCGTTCTGGGCAGGCCGGAGACGCAGCTGCATGATATTCTTTGGGCCGTTCATGATGGAAAAAACCATGGTAGAAGCAAGGGCAAGGAAAATATCAGGGAGTTCCCGGTTATGGTGGGTGGTCGGGGCCGAGCGATGCACAGAGGGATTGCGCATTTCTCTCATACACGTACGCGCGTGGGTGTGAGGCGTTGGGCTCTAACTGAACCCGAGGGAGGCGTTCACCTAGTGAACCCGAGCGATTGCACTGGCTACGCGTTACTGAACCCAAGCGAGCAATCGATCCCTGGCTGCTACCTGAACCCGATCGAGCGATTCCTTCGCTACTGCTGCTAACTGAAGCCGATCGAACCTGCTACCTCTTGATGAACAGTGAGCATTGTTGGGGGTTGGATGAACAGTTCCTGGTGGGGGTTGGATGAACAGGACCTCGTGGTAGTAGAGGCCGTTTCCACTGGATGAACGGACCCCGATCGAGCCGGTAGGGGGTGGATGAACGGACCCCGATCGAGCCGGTAGGGGGTGGATGAACATGACCCCGTGGAGGGCTGGTTGAATAGTACCGGCGGAGGGCTGGATGAATAGTAGCCTGTGAAGGGTTGGTTGAACAGTAGCCAGAGGAGGCTGGATGAACAGAAGACCGTGGATGAACAGTAGCTGGTGGAAGCAGGAGGGAGACGCCATCGATGAACAGTCACAGGTGGAGGCTGGTGGAGGTTGACGGTGGATGAATAGTAGCCCGTGGAGGCTGGAGCGAGGCAGTAGACTATGTATGAACAGTAGCCTGTGGAGTCCTGTTTTGGGGTACGCCACACCTCTCCTGATGAACAGGACCATGTTTCGGCCGTAGGAGGTCAAAGAGAAGTTTGTTTCCTCATGTTTCGACCGTAGGCGGTCGAACAGAAGGTCGTTTCCTCCGGTCTACAGTACGCCAGGCCTCGTTTCGGCTGTTTTGTCCAAGTCGGTTGGCTCCCGATGAACAGGACGCATTCCGTTGCCTCTCGATGAACACGACGTAGTTTCTCCGTTCCGACCCAGCCGGTTAGCTGCCGATGAACAGGACGCCATCATTGTATGCGTTCGAGACCCCGCCCATATGTAGGTACGTAGCCGTATTTTCTTCCTTGCAACGTGGCTATACATACATGTACACGATATAGAAGGGAGTGTGTGACATGCTACGCCGCGCCTCTACTACGACATGTGCCGCTCCATACTCGGTCATGGTTCATCGCTGCAGAGAGTCAGATCGACCAATATGTACGTACACGTTCATGACCAGAGAGACAACCCTACGTACATTTCGACCGGGTGGGTCCTAGCTGTCAGGGAGGATAAGGATGCACTTCCTTGCATGCGAAGATATAGCTGGTGGGTCCCAGTTGTCAGGGGAAAGAATCATTTTTTAATATGGACACACTTCCTTGTGTGCAAAGATGTAGCTGGTGGGTCCCAACTGTCAGTGGCAGGAATAAGGAGGCATTGCCTTCCATGCGAAGATATACATGGTGGGTCCCAGCTTTCAGGGGGAGGAATAATTTTATTTTCACGTCATAAGGAGGCGGTTGCATGCGTGCGTCCATGGACCTGGTGCGTCCCTGCTGTCAGCCTCTCCATGTACAATCCTCTTCTGATGACTCTCGTTTGTTGACCATGTTGACCATGCCGCGGCGAGTGCATTCAAGGGCGAGGCCCAGGACAACAGCGAGCCGGAGATGAGAAGACGCGGGAGTGGAGTCACGGACGGAGAGGTGTACGAGGGTTAACTTGGTCTGGTGCGGCGTTGTTTGGCAGTCGCTGGAGAAGAACATGAGGTGTGGAGGGGTGGAGGGATGGCCTGGCCGGTGGTGGGGTAGCGCTTCACAGCGAAGCGTGCTAAGTAGAGCTGCTAGCAGCAGGAGGAGGGAGCTGGTGGTCCCAGCGGCGCTGGAGGAAGAAGACGAGAGACTGAAGATGGATGCCAGTCGTCGGATGTAAATCCAACGACTATCGATGTCAAAATCATTTATTGACTAAGTTGACAACGACTTGCGTTGGCTTTGAATTATTGGCCCACATTTCAGCCTAAAAATGTGGCACATATTCAACCCATTTTTTCAGAATTTACAGTCCATTTCATCTTCCTTTTTGAAAATTACAGTTCATTTGCTGGGCTGGATGAACAAATCATGTAGCGCCCATGCAGCCCATTTTTTTAAAACTACAGCCCATTTTCACTTTCTAGAAACACATGAATTTGCTGGGCTGGCTGAACAAATAACGTAGCCTCCATGCGGGCCATTTATTTTTTTCTAAAAAATTACATCCCATTTGCACTTTCTTGAAATACATGATTTTGTTGGGCTGGTTTTAATTATAATGTTGGGTTGGGCGCAGCAATATTATCAAAAAATAAACATGGGCTAAGCATTTTGTTATAAATATATTTAAATAATAAGTGTTTTATTATTACATTGGTCCTTAAATCTTACCAAGCTTTTCGACACAATCACCAAGATTTTCGTTGCCTTGATGTAAAAAAATCCAGAATTTTATTGTTAAAAAATAGTTTTTATAAGTTAATAAGACATGGGATATTGTTTTCTTATATATATGTAAGTATCTGCTAAATATATGATGACAATACAATAATATATAATAACATATAAAGTAATATACATATATATAATATAGTTAGAAGGGAAATATAAGTTGGACCTAGCGTTCCTATTCTTATATAGAAAAATAGAACAAACCATTGTGTTTTCTTCAAAAAATACATAAGTTGGGCTATTGGATGTTTCAGGAAAAATAAAACCTAGGATGGGAGGTCCATAGGCCGGTCGATACATCACGACCCTTAAAAAATACAAACCGACATGTCGTAGGATGCACATGTTAAAAAAGAAAGCCTAGACGGGACAACCCACCGCCTAGCTGATACTTGCTGCCCACTGATAATAAATTATACCCGCTAGCTCCCCAGCTTCGTTGGAAATTTATCTCTTTTAGTAACTACGTTGAAGCACCTAAAAAAATGTAACTATGCTCACAAACTCATGGGCCCCAATGTTAGTATAGCATTAGGAGGAAGTATTTTTTTTCAATGAGGCACTTGCTTGTGTACGGTCATAGACCTGGTGGGTCCCGACTGTCCGCCTCTGCCCGTACATTCCTCTCCAGACTCCTCTCATTTATTCAGCATGTTCACAACGGCAGACAACGCACTAGTAGAAAAAGGACCTAATGTGAGATACATTAGTCCCGGTTCGATTTTGACCCGGTACTAATGGTACCATTAGTGCCGGTTCGAACGGCTATGCATTAATGCCGGTTCGTTTTGAACCTTTAGTACCGGTTTGTGCCACGAACCGGTACTAAAGGGGTGGTGGCAGACTGGCGTCAGGCCGGGGCCCCGCGATCACCTTTAGTACTGGTTCGTGGCACAAACCGGTACTAAAGGGCTAACCTTTAGTACCGGTTCGTGCCACGAACCGGTACTAAAGGGTTTTGACCTATAGTACCGGTTCGTGGCACGAACCGGTACTAAAGGGCAATTTTCAAACTCTACCCCCCTTATCGCCATTTCAGTTTTAAAAAATACAAAAGAAAATGATAAAATATTCAAAAAATAAAATTTTCGAGATGTAGTTATATTACTACATCTACTAGTTACGAAAATTAAAAAACTTAAATTTGGACATGTTTTGCAAAAAGTGTAGGGAAAATGTAAAACAACTATAACTTTTGCATACGATGTCAGAAAAAAACGTATAATATATCAAAAAATTCAGCACGAAAATCCGCATCCGATGGTGACAGCCTATGGCCTGTTTGCCATTTTTTAGAATCCTCAAATTCCAAAAGGAGAAAAAGATATGCTCAAATTTAAGTTTTTTTTTTATTTTGGTTAAATCTGGTCAAACTACTTATTCAAGAAGTATTAATGTTACTACATACTTATTCAAGAATATTAGTGTTACTAAATAATTATTTCAATTTTTTGAATTTTGGTCAAATCTAGTCAAACTATGGTCAAACTTATTCAAGAAATATTAGTGTTACTAAATAATTACTATTTTTTAGAATAATAGTTTCAAACTCGAACGGTGAAATGTGTGACCTAATACTCAAGCTAAACTGTTGAGGGTTAATAGGATTTACAGCTTACATTTGTCAGGAAAACAACAAGTGCAGACTTGGAAAGTATGGGGAATAGAACTCCGAAGTTAAGCGTGCTCAGGCTAGGGGAGTGAGAGGATGGGTGACCGGTCAGGAAGTTAGATGATTTGGAATAAGTGATCCACACTTGAGTAGTTAAGAGGGGCGATTAGAGACTAAATCATCAAATAATTCAGAAAATTGAAAATCGAAAAAAAATCAAATTTTTTTCCCAAAATTTTCAAAAAATAATTTCAAAAAAATAATATCTTTAGTACCGGTTGGTAACACCAACCGGTACTAAAGGTCCCCCATACCACGGTGCGAGCTCACGCCACGTGGTGGGCCTTTAGTGACGGTTCGTGCCAAACTGGTACTAAAGGGGGGGGGGCTTTAGTCTCCACTCTTTAGTGCCGGTTGCAAAACCGGTACTAAAGGCCCTTATGAACCGGTATTAAAGCTCCGTTTTCTACTAGTGGCGGCGCCACAATGAGCGCACAAAGGCAGAGGACGAGAACGAACTGGAGCCGGGGAAGGCATGCTACAGTAATGGTAGATGTCGTGCCTTATTTCTAGCGAAACTACTAAACTAGCCCAGTGGCCAAGTGACACTACCCGATCGCTATTCCGCCCGTGTTCAATTCCACCTGATGCAGTGAAAATATCTCCAAATTTTTTGCCTCTCCCATTATTGACATGTGGGTCCCCATTGTCATCTACGCACACCACGTCCAACACTTGCCAAAACTTCGTCCCTAATTTTTTCTGTTTTCGCACACTCGACATTGTGTGGGCATTTTGAAAATAGCATACCTTTTTGACTGTGCATCATATGAAGATGTGCTATGCATGAATGTTGATCAGCATGATGTTAACTGGCTGGTAGTTCCATTTTCGTCCATGAATAAAACTTCCAACATGATGTTATCCCTGTTTGAAATGGGTGTGTTAATATAAATGCTCTACCTATGAAACTTGTAGTTTCTTATCTGAAACGGAAACTTGCAGTTTCTTTTCTGAGAATCACATTGTCTTCACTTTTATATGAAATTACATTTTTTAAGTGCTAAAAATAGATCTCTAGAATTTATAAAATACTTCATATGCTCAATACCGCAAATCTGAAATTCAACAGATATTCATATCTGAACTCAAAATACACAACACAAAACACAATATCTTCGACGCCATATCTTGTTGGTTAAGTCTTGGTTGGCCACAACCTTGGACGCCATATGTGGCACGGAGCAAAACGGTAATAGGTACTGGCAAAAGACCCACAAGCACTATCATGAACACAAACACTATATGGAGTTGTATCCTATAGTGACTACCCGCAATGTGTCATCCCTCCAACATCGATGGGGGTTCATTCAAGGGAAAGTGAACAAGTATGTCAGCTACTACGTACACGTGCTTGGCCGCCCTCAAAATGGGAAGGGAGTGGCAACACACATAAGTAAGTATTTCATTTTGTCATCATTTCAATTGTTTTTTTTGTTGCATTCTCATTATTATACATACATACATTGTTTGTTAGTTGGTGGCGGCGGCCACTATGTATCAAGAAACAGAGAAGAAGCCATTTGGTCTTAGCCATTGTTGGGTGCTATTGAATGGTAACCCAAAGTGGACCCAACCTGTGGAAGATCTCAAGGCCAGCAAGAGGAAGAATGACGGGTTAAGCTCACACCAATAAATTGGGTTGGATGACGACAATGAAGAAGTTGTGGGGAAGAATGGAAGAGCCACCGTGCTAAAGGATAATCGGCAAGTGATGGGAAACAAGTGGGATAAGGCGAAGGCCTCCCGTGACGCCGCGACAACATAAATGTCCTTCACATGGACGGGCATTTTTTTTGTAAGAGGAGAGGTACAAGCTCATGTTGTATGCGCAAAAGGAGAAGATGGATTGGGATAGGAGAGGGTGAGCAAGAAACTGCGAATTGAGAGGGAGAAGATCGTGTTGGAGAAGAAAGACACGGTGATCAGATGGGAGCTCAAGAAGGTCTGAACATTTCGAAAGACTGAGCTTGAGAAGGAGAGATTGCAACTTGCTCAAGTGTGGAGGATGCTAAGGTAATGTTGACGGACGAAAGCCTATTGAATGAGCATGCAAAAAAGTGGCTTGTAGGGATGAATAGGGAGATCGATGAACATAGGAAGTACGACACAACGAGAGTGGCGAAAGCGGCGAGGATGCAAGGATAGCAGACGGCAAGGATGCAGGAAGAGAAGGCGGAGCAGGCAAGGATAGCCACAGACCAGGCGGCATCAATGGCATCCGATGAGTGATCCGGCAAACGAGTGATCAGGTTCGGACTTGAATTTTATTTTAGCATGTCCGGATTGTTATACTATAATTTATTTTGCTTTATCGCATCGTTGAACTGTTGAATTGTGATAAATTTATGCTCGATGATGCACATGTATATATTGCATGGATTTGAGAATCAACATTTTAAATGTGTGGCCGTCTGGTAGGCAAAATGAGGGGCCGTCCGAGGACTTATTATATGCAAGTCCGGCTGTAGATGCTCCTAGTTTCACTTTCACCTAGACCTAGCTAAACTAGTCTGTTTATTCCGCAACAAGCCGGCAGCAGCTAGCATGCACACTGCACTGGTTGAGAAAATGCTGGGAGGTGCACGCATATGCTTACCCTGATCTCATCACACTCACATCTTCCATGGAGATGGATGCATGGATTAAATGCAATGCCCATCTCTATCTCGATCGTATGTTTACAGGGTAGGGCTGGAGAAGGACGAGAGCGGCGCCTTCTCCGGCCTCGTGCATGCATGAACACAAGCTGCTGCTGCTCCACGCACGCTCGGGCCGGCGAGAGTCCCTCTCCCTAGGCTAGGCTAGGTCTAGGCTAGGGCCTGGGGGTGTCCCATCACTAGCTGTTGAACGCCATACCTCCCAACTGTTGCTGCCTCGAAAAGGCGCCACCTGCACGTGTGCCCCCTGACCACCACCACCACCTCTCTATCACTACACATACACATCACGCCCACACACGTCACGTCACTAAGAGCCACCGCTGGATTCTTCAGGCGGCCCATGCCCTCAGTTACCACCACCTCTGCGTCGCCATTGCATCCATGTCCATCCGTCCATGGCTCCATGCCTGTTAAATTACCACTGCATCATCACCCTCGCCCCTGTCTCTCTTCACACCCCTTCCTTCCTTCTACTCACCTCATCAGTCATCACACCCCGTCTTCTGCACCGAGCTGCGGCTGCAGGCTGCGCGCTGCCACTGTTCCTTGCATCAGCCTCGAACTCGGCGCCACCTCTCGTGCTCGATCATGCGGTAAAAGTTGAGACCCAAACCCCGGCAGCAGCATCGCTTCCTGCACGCAGAATCATTCGCTGCTGGTGCTGCCTTTCCTCTCTGTGAATTTTTACTGCTAACATGCAGCGAGCTTGGTGCTGATCCGGTTAACAAACTTTGCATGCATGCGATTGCATGTTTGCATGCTGCCGATGAAGGTGAAGGCAGGGGTGGCACTGTGGCCTGGTCGCGGGCAGCAGGGACCGTGCATGCATGTCACAGTGCATTCTGCTTCCGATGCGCGCAGCGCAGGAGAAGGAAATGCTCGGAGACAAGTACGCATTGGAGCCACGCATGCGCTACTGCAGTGCGCACACTATTATAACCACCCCATTCATCGTCATCATCCTAGCTAGTAATTAGTTAGTTACTCCGGCCACACCCTGCTGGCCACCAATCATCCCTTCAGCTCCTGCACTGTAATATATACTCCTACCTACTACTACTACCTCTATACATCCGGGTTTGTGACAAGGGGCATGGATTTTAGGTTATCAATTTGAATAGCGATATGGATGCTATATGCCATGAAAAATTTGGGATTCATTGTGGAATGAAGTTTTTAAACATATACTTTTCGGGGCATATTGCACACATCTCATTAGTTCAATTAAACAACTGAGAAACATAAACCCGGATGGAGGGAGTAGTAATGACGTTCTTGCATGATCGAGCCTGGTTGAACAAGATTTCGGGTCCAAGCAATACGACGGCACCAAGAAAATGCCTTCTATTCCCTCTGTTTCTAAATATAAGTCTTTTAGGGATTTCAAATGGACTACAACATACGGATGTATATAGACATATTTTAGAGTGTAGATTCACTTATTTTACTCCGTATGTAGTCACTTGTTGGATTCTCTAGAAAGACTTATATTTGGGAATGGAAGGAGTACAAGGTAACAACGGGAGTGCATCATTTTTTTTATTGAAAAATAAATGTCTCGGAGTTAATTTTTGCCCGAGACATGAAACAATGTTCCATTCACCATCTTGATGGCAGGCCTTCTAAGCCTGAGAGGTGTTTCTGTTGGAGGTCCCTCGTGTGCGGTGGACAGGGTTTGCGGCCAGACCGCCAGAGTCTCCTAGGATGACACCGGGGTAAGTTTGTATGTGTTGCCGTTTCTCTTTATATCTCATTCAGTTACTCCAATAAAATCTTCAGGGGGACTTGCACAAATTTTTTGGGAGTATCTGAATCCTCACTATTATTTTCTCCTATGGAGGTCCTTTCGATCATAGGATTGGGGTTACCAAATTTCTATGGAATCCATTCATATGCTCTCCGATCTCAACATGAGGTCAAACCATATTACTCCCTCCTTGCCATTGTGCAGGGCGTGTAAGCTTTTGGCATGGAAATCAACACAAGGCTAATCGCAAATTACTGAGCCATGGTTACAGAAAGTTTTCTCCATGATATCCTTTAACAAACATTGTTGGCTGATCCAATATTAGCAATGGTTAGCTTACACCGACCGGACAAGAGGGGATATGAGGAATTGAGTGATAACACACCATAATTTTTGCGATTTTATGAAAAAGCTTAGGTGCCTAAGATTAGGGGAAGGTGGGAGTATATTTTTTCATTGAGGATTCCAATGCATTTCACTCTTTCTTTCTGTGTAGTATCTCCTCATCCCCTAAAGTTCACATGTTTATTTCCTCCACACCATGGGCATAAACTATTGAATTCATGTGTTTTAGGATCATATTGGAATCATTAATATGTTTTTCATAATCCTATTTTTCAAAATTTTACACGAAAGAGCCATACATTGTGATATCCTTAATAACGTCAACACATGCCATTACGTATATAATGATAGAGCTTAATCTTTCTGCCTCAAACTATTGGCTTGGTGCAACATTCATCTAACAGATTTCAGCTCACTGTGGTCGGTTTTGGCAAAGGAAAATTATGTCTAGGTGTTAAAAGAAGCTTATAGAAATCATACATGTAAATCGATGGGGGTGAACTAGCATGCACAAGCAATTTTTGCTTTACCGCTTGCAGTTTTTCAAGAAGGGAGTAAGCAAAGTGATTTTATTTATTGCAATATTTGTGAAATAAATACAATTTTGGTTCTGCAACTAGTTTCAAGTCAAAAAAATTCCTGACAAAAAATCATTTAGGTGAACCCATAACCGAAATATATTATACTTTTAGTTTTTGGGTGGTTAGTTTTTTTCATATGCATATTGTGTGAAAATAGGACAAAATAGAAAGAAGAATTTGAATTATGTGTAGGTCACATGCAAAGGGTATGATATTCTTACCTAAATGTGATGGCGTGATATATTATCCATCTGAAATTTCAAGCAATAATTCAATGCATTTTGTGAGACAAAAACAATATATTGGGCATGTAATTGTGCAAATACATCGGCTTAGCGAGTACTCCTTCCATTCCCTATTAGTTATCGCTGATTTAGACAACTAATATCGAACGGAGGGAGTACTCACAACGCTAGATGATGTGCCTAGCTTGTAGTCTGTTTTTCACAACCCCTTTCATTATTTCAAAAACTATGAACATTTTCCGCACTCGTGCCAATAATTCACTTTCTCTACTTCTTTATAAGGTGTAATTTTAGACAAAATTGGCACCACCAGGGTTGACCAACAACTTCCAAAAACATACCGGGGGCTCTGTAGAACCAGTTGTCACGGTATGTGTATGCACATGTATTGGGGGGGGGGGGGGGGGGGGGGGGGGGGGGGGGGGGGGGGGGGGGCGGTTAACCGTTTCCTGAAATTTCTCTATGTTTGATTGGCATTGATTTCATGAAACCCATATTTAGCTAGAAAAGTTTCTTGGAAGTAACCAGAATCCTCGGCACGACACCCGGAAGACACTTTGACATCAGAAATATATTGTACTATACTTAAAATCTACGAAAATCATATATTGTAGTATATGTTTGATGATGAAAATATTATTGAGGATACCATTGTGCATATGTATATTTCAAGCATATAGCTAATCCCTACATTTTCTTTAGATAACAACATCAATCCTTTTGTTTATGTCTGACTCACACCAGTGTCCAAAACATTATGGACAGACAGGGTTCGATGAATTGGACCATTCGAGTACCATTTTTGAGTTATTCAGAGGCTGTTGATTCTCTCATCACCTAAGCCAGGTATGTGGGTGTCTCAAAGAGAATAAGCACAAGGAGACACCTGTGAGCATATATGTCCGGTCCGAGACATAAAATATAGCAAGGTTGTGTGTCTGTCATATGTGTGTGGTGTGCTGGTGTAGTGGTTGGGCTTGCTGCTAGGTTGTGCAGCGCTGTTCCAGCCAGCAAACAAGCAACCAAAATGGGAAAACAACATACTAGGAGAATTGGTGAAGTTGTTCGTGCGACTGATACCATCTGTGCGTCTGTCTCTCTCTCTAACCAAGTCATCGATCGATTTGTATGTATGAATGCAGAAACGTATAAAAAATACAGTATGATCGATCGAACTGACCCAAGAGAAACAACAAGAGAGACACCCATCATCCTCCATAAAATACGCAGGTTTGTTCAAAGCTAGCTAGTCATGCATGTAGCATCAGGACAAAGATAGAGACAGATGGATTAAGATATGAATGAACCAACAAAGCTTCTACCACTTGATTGTAATTACCACTAAGCCCTTCCTCTCCATTGATCCTACATGGTGCATGCATTGCTTGCTTGATTGGGTAAAAGGGGTGGAAGCTGGAAGGTAAAAACATAGAATTAACATTAACACACTACATAAGAAACTCTAGTTTGTTTCACCATGGTCCATGGATGCCCTTGCTAGCTACTTGCAAGCAGTCTGTAACAAGAGTAACAACAGCATCGAGATCGATCGATTGATTGATGGTTGAGGAGCATAATTAACAGAGGAGATAGGAGTTGATAATGGATGAGCTCTTAGCTTCGGTTCCGTCCCTCCATGTGCGTTGATGGATCGGTCGATGATCAGTAGGGCGAGACGCGGCCGCCGCTGCCGCCCGGGGTGGTCCAGCCGTAGGGGTCGCCGGGGAGCTGCTGGAGGCCGTTCATCAGGTTGTGGGGGATGTGGTGGTCGGGCGCCTGCGCCAGGGAGGAGGACGGCTGGTGCTGCTGCTGGAGCTGGTGTGTCGGCAATGGGAGCGGCGGTGGGGAGGAGTGCGCCTGCGCGAGGCCCTGCGCTGCGGATGGCTCTTCGTCGTCGAGGGGGAGGCGCTCGTAGGAGGCGTTGCCGAAGGAGGCGGCCATGATGACCACGGGCCCGGAGGCCACGAGCGCGCCGGCGACCGTGCCGCCCACGACCTGGCCCTGGCCGCCGGAGACGTACACGGTGAGCCCCGTGGCGGACGGAGGCGCCGGCGGGGGCAGGAAGGAGCCGGAGAGCGAGAGGATGTCGAAGCAGCCGGCGAGCGTGGCGACGGCGCCGCCGGGCTGGCGGACGGAGACGTTGGCGACGGCGCCCGTGCCGCTGAGCACGCAGACGCCGACCTGGCGGCGGCGCGCGAAGGCGGCGACGCAGTCGACGACGTCGCATCCGGCGGCGACCTCGAGGACGTGCGCCCGCAGCGCGCTGGCGCTGTCCCGCGTGATGATGACGGGCGGCTTGGGCTTGTTCTTGGACCCCGCGGGCCGGCCCCTGGGCCGCCGCATCACCGCCAGCGCCTGCTGCTGCTGCTGTTGCCCCTCCTCGCCCCCTCCGCCGCCCGCGTGCTGCTGCTGCTGCTGCGCGGATCCTCCTCCTCCTCCTCCGCCGCCGCCGCCCATGTGCTGCTCGCCCTCGCCGCCGCTGTTGCCGTTGTTGCTGCCGCCGCTGTTGATGGTGGTGTTGCTCTCGTCCACGAGCTCCTGCTTGGCCAGCATCCCGCCGAGCAGCTGGTGGTGGTGGTCCTGGAAATGCTGGAACGCCGGGTGCTGCTGCTGCAACGGCCGCTGCTGCCCCGGGAAGTGGCCGTGGAACGGGTGGAACGTCCCCACCGGCGGCCCGAAGTGGTGCCCCCCGCCGTGCGCCGCCGCGGCCACCGGATCCATCGCCCAAATCCCTGCCGGCTACGCTTGCAAGCAAGACGAACGCGGTGACGACGACGGACGACGGACGGTGGAGTGGTGGAGGCGGTCAAAGCTCAGAGGCCGGGTTTTGCGTTTGGTGCGGTGCTCGGAGGAGGGTAGGGAGGGGGGGGTTAAGACAAGCGCGTAGATTGGGGGTGAGGGAGGGGGGCGCGGGGCCCACACGCGGGCGAGGGTGGTGGTGGGGTGGGGCCCACCGGAGCTCCGGCCCTGGGGTCGTCGTCCCCTGATGGCGATCGGGTCGGGCGGTCAGACGAAGATGAGATCAGTACTGCCGCTGGTGCTGGCCACGTCGCCGGCCCCCTGACATGCATGTCTTGTTGCAGGCAAGCGCGGTGTTGACCGCGCGGGCCGGTAGAGCTACACCCATACCTCATCGCCTCGCCGGCCGCCCGCCCGCGGTTTGAATCATTTCCTGCCCGAATTTCGGTGCAGATACTTGCCACCCAAAATCTCATATCAAATTCAAAAATCATTATCAAAGAATTTGTGCAAAAAATCATCTTTCATGGCAAATATTCCAAGATGGCAAATATTCCTATTTAAAGATCGGCTAGTCTATCATAGTTTTTCCTTTAAGGGAATGAGATGAATGTCTCGTGGGGATATTTTTGAATTGTACAACTTTACATTCAACGTTTGGGCTGAAAAGTCCTCTTCAATGAAAGCATTATGAAACAATTAAAAAAACACTTTGGTTATTCCAGCGTGGGTGACGATATTTCTGTTATCGAATAAACAATATGCGCCACGATGATAAGCAAAGCAATAGATGCACATGAGAGGAGTGCTAGATTCTTTTTTAAGAAATAAGTTGACGGAATTTCGGTGTAAACTTTCCTTCGAGACAACACCGTAATGATCCATTTTACTCGACTGTCACGCTTGACCGTGCATGATCAATTCTTTTCAATTATGAATTACTTCATATTTTTGTACAACACCGTGTGACGGGGTTCATCACAAGGTTCTTCAACATTACATGGTAATGCTAAATTGAGCACAAGAGTATGGGATATACGAGAGAGAAGTGGAAAGTTTTTATGATAAGAAGAAAGTTGACTAGCTCAAGCGTTATCATGAATCCCGGATATTTCTTTTCGAGAAGGAGGAAACGCCACCGGCTTCTGCGCCCCAGCCTCGGCATCGGTTAATGCACACAACTCTATGAATCCAGGATAAACGGGTTGGACCAGATCATTGATATGGTGAAACTGCGAGTGCAAATGGAGGACTGTTTGGTGGAAGAAAATCTTGAACATGTCAGTAGGCTATGCTCTACATATGATGGGTCACATTGATATGGTCAAACTGTGAGCGCAAACATGGAGTCGCAAACTGATGATACTTCACACAGAAACATCTGTGCACATATCATGTAGGCTATGCTCTACATATGATGGGTCACATTGATATGGTCAAACTGTGAGCACAAACATGGAGTCGCAAACTGATGATACTTCACATAGAAACATCTGTGCACATATCATGTAGGCTATGCTCTGCATATGATGGAACTGCAAAAAATAGGCTATACATATCATTCTACAACACATGGTTGGTAGAACCTCCCTCATAAGATGGCACCTTAGAGCGTGTGCAATCAAACTTTACGAATTGTTCCCAAGGAAAATAACTTCTGAAACTTTAGGCCCCGTTTGATTAGCATGATTCTAAAAAAAGTAGGAATAGTAAACATAGGATTGGTATGTCGCGCTCATCTTAATTTACATGATTATGCTTTGTTTGCTTGCATCACAGGAAAAACAAAGGATTCTTTCAGAGGTTTGAGTGGATGCTAAAATTTCTATGTAATGTAGTAGGGAATCCTTATGAGAAAGTTCTATAGGATTCAATCCTATGAATCAAACAACCAAAGTAGGAAAAAGTCCTAAGAATTCTAATTCTCCAAAATTCCTATGAGAATCCGTTGAATCAAAGGAGCTCTTGACTTGTACTTCCCTCCATTCCTAAATATTTGCCTTTTTAGAGATTTCAAATGGACTACCACATACGGATGTATATGAACATATTTTAGAGTGTAGATTCACTCATTTTGCTCCGTATGTAGTCACTTGTTGAAATCTCTTGAAAGACAAATATTTAGGAACGGAGGGAGTATCATATAAAATTTATTTAGTCTGGTCAAGTGGAACTAAAAAGATTTGCCATGCTTTTTTTCTCTCTCAGTATAAAAGTTTTATATCCTTTTACTCGCATATTCGTATGGAAAATATTGGTCAAAGTTACACACTAGAGACCATATCATACCAGAACGTCATCTCTGTCCGAAAAGAGGGAGTGCATGATATCCGGTTTGGGGAGTGCCATGCTGAATTTCAGTTTTTCATGCAGAAGATATATCTAGGATAGACATATGGGATGAATTACAAAAGGTAGCGTGACTTTGTCCTGTTACGATTATTTGGTTTTGTGAGGGCCCGGGGATTATTTATCTATTTTGTGAAAAAATTAGATCTATTATAAAAGTTACACAACACAAACACTACGCATAGAGAGAAGCGTTTTTTATGCAACTCCCTCTATCTCATAATGTAAGACGTTTTTTGACACTATTAATAATGCATGATGCAAGTAAATCTTGATATGTGTTTGCATGAGAAGTTAATGACTAGATGTACGTGGATCAACGTCGTCGATCCGTCTCCACACACGTGTAATAGAACCTTACGTAGGAACACGCGTGAAGCTGACTATTTTCGGGCGGTCCTTTTCATGCAGGAGATATGTATATCATGGGTTGAATCACAGGAGATAGCGTTGTGAAAGTGCAGTCTGGTTTTCTGCGACGAGAATGGCGACAGACTTATTAATTCGGCAAGATATGTTGCCGAAAAGTGCTGGTGTTATGCACGACTCGTGATGGAAGTATATATTTCTCTTTCTAGTTCTAAGTTGACTATGGGTGCATGAAACATTGGCCCATGCTTATTTTCCTTTTTTTTGAACTGTCCATGCTTATTTTCCACCGTCTCTGCTTTCGTCTTTCTTTTTCCTACGTCATTTCGTAGTGAAGTTGACTTTTCCAGTTAAGTTTTTTTTTGCTATGCTTATTTTCCACCGTTTCTGCTTTTTTATTGTCTCGTTTGACTCTCGTTAGTACTCATTTTGTGCAGACACTTCTTTTTTATCGCTGAATAGGAAGAGCCCCAACTGGTTTTCTTTTGTTGGGGGGGGGGGGGGGGGGATTTTATTAACTCAAAATGAAATATCAAGGGGGGATACGTAAATATCCAACACTAATACACACATACAAATAAACATGCCAACAAAGAGTAAGATCATACAAGACAAAAACTATGCCTAAGCGAGGAAAAAGAAAAATTCCGACGTGGTCAAAATAGCGATTGACAAACTACAACTATGACCATGTCTTTACCAGTCATATCTTGATACCACAAGGATAATGAGAAAGGTTCTTCAACAGGAACGCCTTCAGGAAGGGAACGACGCTCAAACGCTGTCGTCAACGTATCTAACCATCAACTCGCCGGTGAAAAAACCCACAGCGGCCAAGTCGCTCCTCCTCCTCCAAGAAAGAAAGCTAGGGTTTCTGCCTCTCGCCGGCGCCGCCGCAGGTCCGCCTCGTCTCCGGTGGCCCTAGGGCCATGGGGGCGCGGTGGATCCTGCCAAGGGCTGGCGGGAGGGCTCCGTTTTCAGTCATTTTTTCCTGTCTTGTTAGGGTTTTTGTCATGCTCAGGAAGGCGAGACGGCGGCGGCTCCCTGAAGATGGAATAAAGGTCTCTCTGCCCAGACCCCGTTCTGGCGGTCCATCTAGCATCGTTGGTTGGCGTGTGGAGGTGTGTCTCCGACGGATCTATCTTTGGTGGATTTGCTCGGATCTCATCGTTGTTCGTCTACGTTCGTGTGTCTTCGAGTTGAATCCTTCCAACCTACGTTATCCTTCATCGGCGGCGGTTGCTGTTCTGGTGCGCTGGTCCTATGGGGCCTTAGCACGACGACTTCCCGACTGTCTACTACAACAAGTTGTGCCCGACTCCGGCGATGGAGGGGTGATGACGGCGGCGCGCCTTCGGCTTGCTTCAGTGCTTGTAGTCGTCGCTAGGTGGTCTACAGATCTGGATGTAATTTTTATTTCTGGTGTTCATTGTACTGCCATGATTGAAGATGAATAGATTGGAAGTTTTTTCGCAAAAAAAGGCCAGATTCTAGGTTTTACCCCCAAAGAACAAGCGTGAGCATGCCCGAGCATGCCCAAACAAGGTAATTACGCAGAAAAACATCATCATTGCCTAGGTATAACCAACTCGGGCCAGGCTTAGGGTTTTCACCCAGGAGCACAAGACCGGGTACTCGAGAAGAACCACAAAATCAGATTCAATCATGCATTGGCGCCACCACTTTCCATAATCCCAGTAATTACATGCGCTGAAATTCCAACGCCGCCACTGCACAACCATACCCTTTGCATCAAACCTTCGTCCATACGTTGCCTCTAACTGTTGAAGGCAAACTGGCCAAAATGAGAGCCTCAAAACCCACAAAGGAGCCTTCGATTTGCTTCCCGCAATTTTGCTAGTACGAGCACCTTCATCAGCCACAAGATGTGGAGTGAGGAGACCTCATGAAGACCCTTTGTGGCCATTGTAGTCCCTAGCTTGAATGGACAGTCGGTACTGCAACCTGCCGGATGGCGCTGGACACATCGAGGGTACCGCCACATTCCGGATCCATCCATCAGCCAACCACCGCCTGATAAGGGTATAGACCAGGGGTAGGATCATAGGCCTGACCTATACACCCTACCCAAGGTCACTACCCTAGAATATAAGAAGTCCAAGAGGCAACAAAGAAACCCCGGTCAAAGGTGTCGAGTGCAATCCACTCGACCAATCATATCACTCGGGTACCCCTCCTACCTGTTGTCACTCGACCATATAAGGAATCACTCGACCTACTGAAGACCAGGGGTCACTCAGCATTGCAACGGTCGGACATTCACTCCGTAGTCTTTAAGGTCATTAATAGCACTTATGGCTAGCGTTCAGTAATGCCCCTGCTTTATGTACATTAAACCCCTTGTAATGGAGGATGGCTGGGGTTCTGGCGCACTCTATATAAGCCTCCGCCCTCCTCTGGGACAAGGGTTCGCAACCCTATAACACCACACACATATAATCCAGTCGACCGCCTCTGGGCACCGAGACGTAGGGCTATTATTTCCTCCGCGAAGGGCCTGAACTCGTAAATCTTGTGTGTACACCTTCACCATAGCTAAGATCTTGCCTCTCCATACCTACCCCCTTTCTACTGTCAGTCTTAGGACCACGACAGTTGGAGCCCACCGTGGGGCAGGTGTCTTAGCGACTTGTTGGTGAAGTTGCAATTTTTCCGATCCCCACCATCATGGTTTCCGGCGGTGGATTGGCTAAGGGCCGCGAGATCCGTCTCGGTGCGCTCGTTTTTATCGCCGACGACTCCACCTGCCTTCAGGAAGCTCCCCTTGATGTTGAGGCGCTCCCCATCAGAGGGGCGACGCACTTTCGCACGTGCGTACGCGGCGTCCTTCTCCAGCAGCCGTTGACCCAGTATCGGTCGGCTCCCATGGTTTCTTCTCTCCCCGCAGTTCGCCGCCGCAAGCGATCTAGTCGGCCGCGGTGGGTGAAACACGCGGTGGCTCGTCATTCGGCCACCCAGCAAGTCATGTCAATCGAGCCCGACGAAACTCTCTACAGCCTGTTCGACCTGTCGACTAGCTCCGTCGATATCGCATCCGAGTGCGATAGCAGTGACCCTGCGGCTGAAGTCTTGATGGTCGAAGGACCATGTAGCTCGCCTGGTTTCCTCCGCAAAGATAGCGGGGATGGTGGCAGCGAACCGTCGCGCGTCCACGAGGAGTACCATCCCGAACTCCTCTCTTTGTAGCAGAGGGAAGAACTTCGTCGCCGCAACATGGATGCACTCCGCACGCCCATCGTTGGAGAAACCCCCAAGGCTCGGGCCTTGGAGGAGGTGCGCTTGGCTAATTTGGCTGAGCACACTCGACTGGAGAACCTCCAGCACGCACTCGATGAGCGTGCTCGGGAGCGGATCCCTGATTCCAGTCAACGACAACTTTTTCCACCTCCACCTAAGGTATACCGCACTCCGATTCAAAATCTCACAGCTGCGGCCCGAATAGCAGAGTCAATTAAACCTTCCCAGTCGGAGGCTGGCAGGGGTTTGATGCAAATCCGGGCCTTACTCCGGGCAGCAGGAGAACCAAACACAACAGTGTCTTAGTCGCGGAGTAGGATTCATAGCAGATCTGTGGTAGCGGATACTGTTTAGTCGGCCCACAGTCCAAGATCGCCCCTGCGGTGTGAAGGCCGTGGGAAGTATGATCACTGACTCGACCGCGACAATCTTTGTCGAGTGCCCACACCTCCTCTGAGGAGTGCATCATATGTGCCTCGGCAGTACGATGCTAGACGTCTTCACAATGGCGAGCGCAGAGCACCAGTCGACCCAAGAGAGCCAGGCTTTGATGCAAGATCTATTCTCGTTCAAGGTCTAGTCGACCAGAACAGAGCGCACAGGGAAGACCTTGGCAGAGATCGTCCGACTGGCAGCAGAGTTCATGTTTCGGGTCCAGAGTGTTTCAGTAGAGCCATCAGGACTGCAGTGATTCCTCCCAACTTCAGGTTGGCGACTGGAGTCAGCAAGTTCACTAGAGAGTCCAAGCCTGAAACTTGGCTTGAGGATTACCGAGTGGCTGTGCAGATTGGTGGCGGGAATGATGAAGTGGCAATGAAGCATCTTCCTCTGATGCTGGAAGGGTCAGCCAGAGCGTGGTTGACTCAGTTAGCCCCAGGCAGTATATTCAGTTGGGAAGAGCTTGCTCGAGTGTTCGTCAGGACTTTTGAGGGCACTTGCAAGCAACCAGTGGGGTTAACAGAATTGCAGCATTGCATACAGAAACCGGGTGAAACTCTAAGAGATGACATCCAGATGTGGACCACCTTGCATCACACGGTGGAAAATGTATGTGAGCATCAAGCAGTGTGTGCCTTCAAGGAAGGCGTTAAGTACTGAGAGCTAGTCTTGAAATTCGGTTGGACTGGGATATGACCCTGACTCGGATGATGGAAATAGCCACTCGATACGCTAACGGAGAAGAAGAGGACCGACTCCGCAGTGGAAAGGGTAAACCAGTCGGCCAGGATGCCGGCGGAGGTAATTGGAAACAGAAACGAAAGGCTGAACCTACGGTGCCTGGTGAAATTGCAGCAGTAGTGCAAGGAAAGTTTAAAGGGAAAACTAAGGGGCCCTGGACTCCTAAGAAGGTAAAAGATCAAGCGGGAAATGATGTGTTGGATTTACCATGTCACATTCATACGAAGAAAGATGAAGAGGGTAATCTGATTTATCCTAAACACACCACTCGACAATGTCGACTCCTGATCTAGTAGTTCCGAGAGAAATAGCCCAGTGAGAAGGAAAAAGAGTCGGACAAAGACGAGGATGAAGAGGAAGATGATGGTTATCCCAAAGTCAATTCCACCCTGATGATTTTTGCTGATGTTGAGAGCAAGAGTCGATTGAAAGTTATCAACAGAGAAGTGAATATGGTTGCTCCGGCGACAACGACCGCATACCTGAAATGGTCACAAACTGCCATCACATTCGACCAGTCTGATCACCTGGCGTGTATAGACACTCCTGGGAGGCAAGCATTGGTGGTCGACCCAGTAGTCGAAGGCACTCGATTGACCAAAGTGCTAATGGATCACTACTAGGGAAAAGCCTATACATAGAAAGTTACTAGTAGCAAGGGTTAAAAACCCTCGCTACTGCTACTTACCAGTAGTGCAGGTTTTTAAACCTCGCTACTACTAAGTTGATAGCAGTAGCGTGGGTTTTTAACCCTCGTTACTAGTAAGCGGTCTCTACCGTGCCCCCCGGGACATGCCATAGTAGTAGCGCGGGTTTTTAAAACCTCGCTACTACTAAGTTTGATAGCAGTAGCATTGGTTTTTAGCCCTCGCTACTACTAAGTGGTGCCATAGTAGTAGCGAGGGGGTAAAAAACCGCGCTACAACTAAAGGTCCCATTTTCAAACTCTACCCCCCTGTGGATCGCTTTTTCAGTTTTAAAAAAAATAAAATAAAATGATGAAAATGCCAAAAAAATAAAAGAAAATAAGTTTCCCATGTGATATGTGGTCCAGTTGTTGGGAAAATTTCCAAATATGAATTTCGACTTTATTTGCAAAATCTTTCGAGAATTTGTCAAAATGGGCATAACTTTTGCATACTAACTCGGATGAAAAAGTTTTTATATGAAAAATCATCTACTCAAAAAGTTACATCCAAATTTAACCAAGGGAACCCCGTTAAACATTTTCAAAATCCTCAAAAACCAAACAGAAAAAAAGTTACGGGGCTTTTATGATCTAGAGTGGAAAAAATCGAAAAAAATTCAAACTGTGTGGTCAAACTGTGGTCAAAGAGTGGTCAAACTAATTATTCTAGAATATTAGTGTTACTAAATAATTATTTTAGTTTTTTTGAATTTTGGTCAAATCTGGTCAAACTATGCCCAAACTGTGGTCAAACTGTGGTCAAACTAATTATTCAAGAAATATTAGTGTTACTAATTTTTTAGCACAATAGTTTCAAACTCAAATAATGAAATGTGTGACTTCATGCTCAAGCTAAATTCCTGAGGTTAATAGGATTGACATCTTACTATTGTCAGGAAAACAATAAGTGCAGACTTGGAAACAAGGGAGAATAGAACCCGGAAGTTAAGCGTGCTCAGGCTGGAGTAGTGAGAGGATGGGTGATCGTCTGGGAAGTTAGATGATTTGGAATGATGAGGGGTGATTAGAGATTAAATTGAGCAGCGATGAGGGGTGATTAGAGATTTGAGATTAAAATAATTCAGAAATTTGAAAATTAGGGAAAAAAATTGAAATATTTTTTCGAAAAAATTCAAAAAAAACCCGCGCTGGTAGTAGTAGCACGGGTTTTTACCCATGCTACTACTAAAGGACGTAGTAGTAGCGCGGGTGGCACCCGCGCTACTGCTATACGTTAGCTGTAGCGCCTTATTAGTAGCGCCGGCCCCCGCGCTACTAATAGGCCCAAAACCTGCGCTGGTGCTAGGCTTTTCCCTAGTAGTGGATGCTGGTAGCGGCCTGAATATCCTTTATGCTGAGACCTTGAAGGGGATGGGCATTCCGATCTCCAAGCTTAGTGAAAGCAATATGAGCTTTCATGGCGTCATCCCTGCAAAGAAAGCCGAATCACTCGGCCAGATCACCCTTGACGTGGTTTTTGGTGATTCCAAGAATTACCGTAAGGAAAAGTTGACATTTGAAGTTGTAGATTTCCAGAGTGCTTATCATGCTATTCTGGGTAGGCCTGCCTATGCGCATTTTATGGCTCGACCATGTTACATGTACCTCAAACTGAAGATGCCTGGCCCCAAAGGTGTGATCACAGTCACTGGCAATCTGCAGAAAGCAGAGGAATGCTTCCAAAAGGGTTCCAAAATCGCCGATGCACAAATGGCAGCAGTTGAATTGCAGGAGTATCAGAAAAATGCAGATCCGAGTGATTTGTTACGGGCCAAGAAGCCTGCCATAGACTCTGCTTTTCGTCTAGAGAAATGAAGCCGATTCATATTCACCCGACCGATCCCAATGCTGCACCGACTCATATCTCAACAACGCTCGACATCAAATAGGAAGAAGCGCTCATCCAGTTCCTCCGTGAGAACTGGGACATCTTTGTATGGAAACCTTCTGACATGCTGGGTGTACCTAAGGGACTAGCTGAGCATCGTTTGCGTGTCGATCCGAAGGCAAAACCCGTCAAAGAGCATCTTCGATGGTACACCATGCAGAAGAGAAAATCAATTGGCGAGGAAGTGGCTAGGCTCCTAGCAGCAAAGTTCATCCGAGAGACCTACCACTCCAAGTGGCTTGTCAATGTGGTCATGGTCCCTAAGAAGGACGATTCACTTCGTATGTGCATTGATTTCAAGCATATCAATCGGGCATGTCCGAAAGATCATTTCCCTCTCCCCCGCATCGGTCAGATGGTTGACTCGACTGCGGGGTGTGAGCGCTTGTCTTTTCTAGATGCATATTCTGGGTATCATCAGATCCGACTGTATGGTCCCGATGAAATAAAAACAGCTTTCATCACCCCATTCGGGTGCTTTTGCTATGTCACCATGCCATTTGGTCTCAAAAATGCTGGCGCCACAGTCATGAGGATGATTCAGAAGTGCATGCTCACTCAAATCAGTCGGAATGTGGAAGAATATATGGATGACATTGTGGTCAAGTCGCGTAAAGGTTCCGACCTGCTGACCGACCTCGCAGAAACCTTTGCCAACCTGAGAAGATATGATATCAAGCTTAATCCATCGAAGTGCACATTCGGAGTCCCAGGTGGAAAGTTACTCGGTTTCCTTGTTTCCGAACAAGGGATCGACGCGAACCCAGAAAAAGTTGGTGCCATCCTCCGAATGAAACGCCACGTGCATGTGCATGACGTTCAGAAGCATATTGGTTGTTTGGCCGCCTTGAGTCGATTCATTTCTCGAATCGGTGAAAAGGCTTTACCTCTTTACCGATTATGAAGAAATCTGATAAGTTCGAGTGGACTGATGAAGCTGACGCAGCGTTTGCAGAGCTCAAAACCCTGCTTTCCACCCAGTCGGTGCTTGCTGCGCCAATCAGCAAAGAACCTTTACTGCTTTACGTTGCAGCCACTGGACACGTTGTTAGTACAGTACTCACGGTCGAGCGGGAAGAAGAAGGAAAAGCTTATAAAGTTCAGCGCCCAGTGTATTATCTCTCTGAAGTTTTGTCTCCATCCAAGCAGAGATATCCACATTATCAGAAGCTTGTTTATGGAATCTACATGACCATGAAGAAGGTTGGACACTATTTCTCTGATCACTCCATTACAGTCGTCAGCGATGCACCATTATCAGAAAATCTGAATAACAGAGATGCAACTGATCGAGTGGCAAAATGGGCGATCGAACTCCTTCCATTGAATAACAAGTTTGAGGCAAAGAAAGCTATCAAGTCCCAAGCAATTGCAGACTTCCTCGCCGAGTGGATTGAGCAGCAACTTCCGACTCAAGTTCACTCGGAGCATTGGACCATGTTCTTTGATGGCTCCAAGATGCTGAATGGTTTCGGTGCTGGGGTATTATTGGTACCCCCCCCCCCCCCCGCGGAGACAAGCTCAACTACGTTCTCCAGATTCATTTTGATTCCTCCAACAATGAAGCTGAATATGAAGCACTTTTTACGGGTTGCGTATGGCCATTTCACTCGGCGTCCGTCGCCTCATGGTCTACGGCGACTCAGATTTGGTGGTTAATCAAGTAATGAAAGAGTGGGATGTCAGGAGCCCGACTATGACTAGTTATTGTAACGCGGTGAGAAAGTTGGAAAAGAAGTTTGAAGGGTTGGAGCTTCACCATATGCCCCGACTGAAAAATCATGCTGCAGATGAATTGGCAAAGATAGGATCCAAGAGAGAGACCATTCCTAGCAATGTGTTTTTGGAACATATTCACTCGCCTTTAGTTCAGGAAGATCCTTTCACTAAAGATCCCCCACAGCCTAAGAGTGCCACAGATCCGATTGAAGTCGAAGTCCCAGCCGTGGTCGAGTTGATCATGGAGGTTTTGGTTGTCACTCCCGACTGGACAGTGCCATACATTGCGTACATTCTTAGGAAAGAACCTCCAGAGGATGAAGAAGAGGCTCGACAGATCGTTCGTCGATCCAAAGCCTTTACTGTGATAAGAGGGCAGTTATTCAGAGAAAGTGTAACTGGAGTCAGCCAGAAATGCATCACGCCAGAAGAAGGCCGAATGATCCTCAATGATATTCACTCGGGGACCTATGGTCACCATGCGTCCTCCCAAACCATCGTGGCCAAAGCATACTGAGCCGGATTTTACTGGCCTCATGCCAACGAGATGGCAAAAGAAATAGTAGACAAATGTGAAGGCTGCCAGTTTTACGCCAACATGTCCCATAAACATGCGTCAGCTTTGAAGACTATTCCACTCGTCTGGCCTTTTGCCGTCTGGGGATTAGATATGGTCGGACCTCTGAGGACTGGCAGAAGTGGCTTTACTCATGTGCTCGTAGCAGTTGACAAGTTCACCAAATGGATTGAAGCCAAGCCCATCAAAAACCTTGAAGAAAGTACAGCTGTTAGCTTCACCAGAGAATTAACATTTAGATATGGTGTTCCGCACAGCATCATCACTGATAATGGGTCGAACTTCGATTCTGACGATTTCATGGCCTTTTGTGCTTCCCAAGGCACTAGGGTCGACTATGCTTTAGTCGCCCATCCTCAGTCGAATGGACAAGCTGAAAGAGCAAATGGATTGATTCTCAAAGGACTGAAACCCCAATGATGCGTGACCTCAAGCATGCAGCAGGTGCCTGGGTCGATGAACTTCCATCAGTACTTTGGGGATTGAGAACGACTCCAAATCGGTCGACTGGCCGGACTCCATTCTTCCTAGTCTATGGAGCTGAAGCTGTACTCCCGAGTGATTTGCTTCACAATGCGCCTCGAGTGGAACTTTTCCCAGAAGAGGAAGCAGAACAGGCTCGGCAAGATGCAGTTGATCTCCTGGAAGAGGAAAGAGAGATGGCCTTGATCCGGTCGACCATTTATCAGAAAGACCTTCGTCGATTCCATGCCAGAAATGTGAGGGGTCGGGCATTTCAAGAGGGAGATTTGGTTCTTTGGGTGGACCAGCAGAATCCACACAAGCTCACTCCTTCTTGGGAAGGCCCCTTCATCGTCACCAAAGTGCTCCACAACGGAACATACCGTCTTTACAACGTCGAGTACAATAAAGACGAGCCACGCGCTTGGAATGCGGAGCTGCCCCGCCCCTTTTACACTTAAGCGTTCAAACTGATAAGATGTAATAAGAGATACCTTCTAGTTTGATTATAAAAGATTTTACAGTCTCCTGAATGATTGTTGTCTCTTTTTTACATTTCCTAAATCCCCAAGTGGGTGCCTTAGCTGCGAATCCGCTTCGCCTAAAGCTGAAAAATCCTTCCGAATGGTGAGCAAGCCTCCCACTCGGGGGGCTTAGCCGCGAATCCATTTCTCCTAAGTTTAAAAGGAAATCCTTCCGAGTGGTGAGCAAGCCTCCCACCCGGGGCTTAGCCGCGAATTTGTTTCGCGTAAGTTTAAAAGAAAATCCTACCGAGTGGTGAGCGATCCTCCCACTCGGGGGCTTAGCTGCAGTCCATTACTAGACTAAGTTTGAAAAATCCTACCGAGTGGTGAGCGATCCTCCCACTCGGGGGCTTAGCTGCAGTCTAGTACTCGCCTAAGTTCGAAAAATCCTACCGAGTGGTGAGCGATCCTCCCACTGGGGGGCTTAGCTGCAGTCCAGTACTCGCCTAGGTTTGAAAAATCTTACCAAGTGGTGAGCGACCCTCCCACTCGGGGGCTTAGCTGCAGTCCAGTACTCGCCTAAGTTTGAAAACTCCTACCGAGTGGTGAGCGATCCTCCCACTCGGGGGCTTAGCTGCAGTCCAGTACTCGCCTAAGTTTGAAAAATCCTACCGAGTGGTGAGCGATCCTCCCACTCGGGGGGCTTAGCTGCAATCCAGTACTCGCCTAAGTTTGAAAAATCCTACCGAGTGGTGAGCGATCCTCCCACTCGGGGGCTTAGCTGCAGTCCAGTACTCGCCTAAGTTTGAAAAATCCTACTGAGTGGTGAGCGATCCTCCCACTCGGGGGGCTTAGCTGCAGTCTAGTACTCGCCTAAGTTTGAAAATCCTACCGAGTGGTGAGCGATCCTCCCACTCGGGGGCTTAGCTGCAGTCCAGTACCCACCTAAGTTTGAAAAATCCTACCGAGTGCTGAGCGATCCTCCCACTCGGGGGCTTAGCTGCAGTCCAGTACTCGCCTAAGTTTGAAAAATCCTACCGAGCGGTGAGCGATCCTCCTACTAGGGGGCTTAGCTGCAGTCCAGTACTCGCCTAAGTTTGAAAAATCCTACCGAGTGGTGAGCGATCTTCCCACTCGGTGGCTTAGCTGCAGTCCAATAATCGCCTAAGTTTGAAAAATCCTACCGAGTGGTGAGGGATCCTCCCACTCGGAGTCTTAGGTGTTGTCCAGTACCCACCTAAGCTTAAGAAATCCTACCAAGTAGTGCAGGTCCACCACGGCCCCTTCCCCGAGGCTGCACCGTCAAGAAGAAGGACGAGATTGTGCGTGTTGCCAAGGCGAACCACTTTCAGGAACGTCAAGACCATTGCTGTGTGCCTCGCTGATGAGCTGATCAATGCTGCCAAAGGCTCATCCAACAGTTGGTGCCAAGGCGAGCTGCTTTCAGGAACGTCAGGACCATTGCTGAGTGTCTCGCTGATGAGCTGATCAATGCTGCCAAAGGCTCATCCAACAGCTGGTGCCAAGGTGAGCTGCCTTCAAGAACGTCAAGACAATTGCTGAGTGCCTCACTGATGAGCTGATCAATGTTGCTCAGAGCTCGTCCAACAGGTCGACTGCGGCCTCTTCCTCAGAAGCTGCATCAAAAGTACAAGAACCAATTCGAGTGAAGAACAAGTTCCACTCGAAGACAAACACAACATATTCAAAGATAAACCAAGTGCAGATAAATCCAAAGGTTCCAAACTGCGGATTAAAGTGCTCGGGCATCAGGCCCGAAGGAGTTTCAACGATTACAAAATCACTCGGCATTCCGAGGCGAATAAAGGTGAAGCATAATGTTTTTTCGATCACTCGTCAGGAGAAGGGCTGGCTGGATCACAGAAGCTGTCAAGGTCAATGCTGTCTGCAATACGAGTGGTAGCCTCAAGGAAGGTGTCCATGAAGGACTGGAAGGTGTGCTTCTTAGTATTCACAACCTTGAGAGCCGCCAACTTGTCTTATCTAGCGTCCTTGCGGTGCACTCGTGGACCAATGATAGGGCGACGTCAGCGCCACAGTGAGCGGATGACTTCTTCTATTCCTACACTCGGCTAGGGATCTGATTTAGTCGACTCATCAGCGACTCGAGATCTTGTGGAAGTTCCGCCTGAGGCCAGAGTTCGGCGTCAACCCGAGTCATCGCCGCCTTTAGTCGAGCCAGATAAGCAATGGCGTCGTCCAAGCGTGATTCCAACCGCAACAAGTTCATCGCAACCTCGTCTTTCACGGGACAATGGATGGCGTCGAGACCTGTCTCGACCCGCCCGGTCTCATCCTCAAAATCCTGACAAAGTTCTGCACAATCAGGAAAAATATAGTGAGTCAACAATATAACAAGATACTTCAGTCGACGGTACCTTCAAGCTTCAGGACTAGTTTTGTGGCAAGTTGTCCCAGATAGGACTCTAGCTCGCCTGTCCTAGCTGTGAGGCCTCCAACTTCACTGGTTAGGTTCTCCTTGTCCTTCTTCAGTTGTTCAACTTCCCGATTGGCTTCAGAGATGGCAGTTGTCGGTGTCAAAATCGGCGGATCTCGGGTAGGGGGTCCCGAACTGTGCGTCTAGGCGGATGGTAACAGGAGACAAGGGGCACGATGTTTTACCCAGGTTCGGGCCCTCTTGATGGAGGTAAAACCCTACGTCCTACTTGCTTAATATTGATGATGTGTGTTACAAGAGTGGATCTACCACGAGATCAAGGAGGCTAAACCCTAGAAGCTAGCCTATGGTATGATTGTTGTTCGTCCTATGGACTAAAGCCATCCGGTTTATATAGACACCGGAGAGGGCTAGGGTTACACAAAGTCGGTTACAATGGTAGGAGATCTACATATCCGTATTGCCAAGCTTGCCTTCCACGCCAAGGAAAGTCCCATCTGGACACGGGACGAAGTCTTCAATCTTGTATCTTCATAGTCTTGGAGTCCGGCCGATCATGATAGTCCGGCTATCCGGACACCCCTAGTCCGGGACTCCCTCAGTAGCCCCTGAACCAGACTTCAATGACGACGAGTCCGGCGTGCATGTTGTCTTCGGCATTGCAAGGCGGGTTCTTCCTCCGAATAATTTATAGAAGATTGTGAACACCAGGATAGTGTCCGGCTCTGCAAAAATAAATTCCACGTACCACCGTAGAGAGAATAACATTACACAAGTTCAATCTGCTGACGTATTTTGTGGCGTGACGTCATACCACTACCAAGCCTTTACCCAAATTGTTTTTATTGTTCCACCTCCGCGCATTTAGCGAAGCAGTTTCCTTGGCACGTCTTGTCGAAGCAGAGATCGTGTTCCCCTTATTCCGGGATTCCCATCAATACGGACGTGGGTAACCCAACCGCGCCATTGATTGTGACGCTTGGGAGATAAGCGAGTTTTACCAGGCCGGTGGGGACACATGTTTTTGTCCGCCCATATAAGGGGATAAAGATCCAACCCTTTTACCTGCGCCTTCTTCCTCCTTGGCTTATCCATCTCCGCGAACTCGAGCTGCAGCGCCCAAGTCCGCACTTCTCACCTCAACCTTCTCCAACTATGTCCGGAGCGGGAGGCAAGTGGATGGCCTCCTCCGTCACGGAGGGGCAGATCCAGAAGCTGCGCGATGCGGGATATTTGTCTAGCGACATCGCGCATCGGCTCCCGACGAGGGAGAGCTCATCCCCACCCCTAGGCCCCATGAGAGGGTAGTATTTCTTCCCCATTTCCTCCGCGGACTGGGCTTCCCACTTCATCCCTTTGTCCGGGGGCTCATGTTCTACTACGGCCTAGATTTCCATGATCTGGCCCCGAATTTCATTCTCAACATCTCGGCGTTTATTGTCGTGTGCGAGGCCTTCCTCTGCATCCAGCCCCACTTCGGCTTGTGGCTCAAGACCTTTAGTGTCAAGCCGAAGGTTGTGAAGGGCAGTCAAGCGGAGTGCGGAGGCGCCATGGTGGGCAGGATGTCCCACGTTACATGGCTGGAGGGCACTTTCATGGAAACCATTAAGGGGTGGCAATCGGGGTGGTTCTACACCACCGAGCCGCGCGACCCTGATTGGACAGCGGCCCCCGAATTCAGATCTAGCATCCCTACACGGCTCACCTCCTGGAAAGAGAGTGGCCGGATCTTGGGGGATTCGGAGGAGCTGACCGGACTCCAAGCCTGTATCCAGAAGCTGGTGGACAAGAAGCTCAAGCTTGTCAACGTAGTCCAGGTCATGCTCATCCGCCGGATTCTCCCGTGCCAACGACGGGGCTTCAACATGTGGGAGTTTGATCCGGCGCAGCACCAGACTCTGAGCGGGCTCTTCGACACTACGTACGAAGATGTCTGGAAGGTGCTGTTCAAAGGCGCCGAGGCTCCTGCCTCCGCTACCGAAGATCGCGGATTCCGCTCGCAGCGTCCAGCTGACGAGGTAAGTGATTTCGCCACTTGTTTTCCATAGTTTGACTCTATGCGGGATCTAAACTCCCTTTACCTTTGACAGGACTGGCTGGCGAAGGCCGAACGGAATATCTGTCCGGCCCTATTGCTAGAGGACCCAGCAGACGCCCGCCTAACAGGGCTGCTGGCTCCGGCACCCCACGTGGTGCCGGAGAAGAAGACCAAGAAGAAGGCCACGGGGACTCAGAAGAGTTCCCGTTTTCAGGTGCTATCGGATGATGAATCAGAGGCCGACTCCTCCCACCAAGGCGAGGAGGAGAAGAAGAAAGCCTCTCCCCCAGTGGGGGGAGGGAAGAAAAGGAAGGCCTCCCCAACAAGGGAGGCCGAGGGGTCCAAGAAGGGAAAAACTCTTCCCCCGGACTGCTCCGCCAACGCCAGTGACAACGACGAGGACTGGTCTCCAAGGGCCAAGCCCCTGGCGAGATCGTAAGTATCCAGACTCTCGAATAACTTCAAGGTTTTTCCTTTTCACCACATAATGCCTTTCTAATGCCGCATACAACCCTGCAGTCCGCCTAAGGATGATCTTCCCGCTTCATCGAGCGGGTCCTTAGGTGCGTCTGATATGGATTCTCTTCCGACTGCCTCCACCCCCCGTGACACGGACGATGCCGAGGTGGGATCCCAGGAAGGGACCCACCAGGAGGAGAGGGCCCCGGAGGTGTCGCAGGACAACCTCCCGGACTTTGCACTGGACTCGGCCCCGGAACCCACAGTGGCTCCAGAGTCCGGCGGGCGACCCCTTCGTCAGAAGGGAAAGACCGTGACGCCGGCAGCCTCCGTCCAACCGGAGGCGCCGGATAGCTTGCTGGAGGCGCTCAATGGCGCCTCCATCGAAGAGGAACACCGCACTGTTATGAGTGCGGTGATTCAGAAGGTGCAGCTCGCCAAGAGCGGGCTGACCGAAGCCTGCAGCAGCCTTCTAACAAGCTTCGAGGTAAGAATTTCGATATGTATAAAATGGTACCGCATAGACAGTAGCCCCTGATGCTCGGTTCGGTGTTCGGAAATAAAAGTCGGACTGAGGATCTAAAAAGATATACGCAGGAGTCATAATAAATATGTCAATATGTGATTGCAGGCTGTGCTGCTGACCTCTGCCGCACTGACTGCGGAGGTCAATACTTTGAAGGAAAACCTCGAGCGGTCCGAGAACGAGCTCAGCCGTGCCAAGAAGCAGCTCGAGGACAAGGAAGGTAAGTAACACCTTATTAAAATTGTACCTTAGAGAAAAGGATTTTGGTTGCAAAAAAGAATGACAAGGATAACGTGGGTATTGCAGGGGCCACTAAGAAGGTGGCGACCCTGAAAGAGGCGGTGGCCGCGGCCGAACGCAATGCGGCCGCGGAGCGCACCGAGCGAGAGAAGCAGGAGGCGCGGGTGGCGGAGGTACAGCAAGAGCTCCAGGATCTCATGAAAAAACATGAGAGCCTGGAGCGTGACTCAAAGACTCGAGAGTCTGAGCTTGCAACGGCTCTTGAGAGTGCCAAAGCTGGTAAGGCCGAAGCCTACAAGGCCCTCCAGGAGATTGAGGCGGTGAAGAAAATAGCAGCGGGTAAGGCATTTTTCATGCAAAGTAAGCATGTGAGTGTTAATTACCTGTTGCTTACCCGAATTCGGAGCTCTCCAGGAGCGTTCGTAGATCTTCCTCGCAGCGTGTCCGATGCTGCCGCATTCTACCGGGCCGAGGAGGGGAGCTCGACGGAGAAGGTCTTCTGGTCTCAGTATGCTGAGGCCGGACATCCGGTGCCCCTTAGCGACCAGCTGAAGCAGCTGGTCGAGCTCCACAAGGCGGCCGAACAGGCCATGAAGGGCCTCATAGTTCGGCTGTGGCCTAAGGAGGCCATGCCTGGGAGCTACTTCAGCCTGGTGCCGCGGCTGGTGGATGCGTGCCCGTGGGTTGAAGTCATCAAGCACTCCGCCTGTATTGAGGGTGCCCGTCGGGCCCTTGCCCGCGCAAAGGTGCACTGGGGCAAGATGGATGCCTAGAAGCTTGTGACGGACCCGCCACCAGAGGGCAAGGAGCATCGCACGCCCGAGATGTATTATAAGAGTGTGCTGAAGGGCGCCCGCACTATTGCGGGGGAGTGCTCCAAAGATGTAATTTTTGAGTAGACTCGCATTTTGATATCCTGTGCGCTGAAAACTTAGTTCATATGCGCTAAGCAACACTTGTTAATTTAAAATATTACCTTCTGTGCCACTGTTTATCAAATCTGAGAGATGGCAAGTCGTCGGCTTCAGCCCCCATGCCACGAGTGCTGGGGTGTTCGGGATAAACTTGAGCACTCTTGTTCCCATTTTTGGGTCCATCTAGGGAGGCGCTCAACACAGCGAAGGAAACCGGACTTATAATGCTTGAACACTCTCACTTAGCCATAGAATTCTATAATTTTAAATTTCGGCGAATCCCCTAGTCTTCGGAAGGCCGAATTTGGGGCGCTATCCACGCCTGGGCCGGACAAGATCCGGCTCCTCGCTCTAAGCGGCATAAGTCTTTAGGGACTCGCAAAAACCTCTCGAACAGCGACCGGCTCTCGCCTCATCATGATAGTCAGTTTTAGCTTTCTCCACTGAGGCATTAACCCAGCTCAACTGGGGAGCAATCGTAGTGGTTCTCCCAGTGCTACCTTAGCCGATACAACGGAACGTAAGGTAACAAAACATGGGAGCCGGGCAAACCCAACTATTGACCCAAGACATGATTCGGAGCCGATGCATATAATGCTATAAGTTCGGGGTGCCACACTTGTGAAAGTGTTCGGACTTATCACACCATGATGCGGAAAACATAAGCCCCTGGTGTGTTTTAACCATACCAAAGTGTACGGATGCGACATCTCATAAATGAACATATGTATGAAAAAGAAATGCAACTATAAGCAAAAAGGTGCTGCATTATTTTATTCAATAAGTGCTGTATATTCATTGTAGCCTTTATCCTTCCCTGGCTATTGCATCATGAGTTCGACAGGTCTGCTGCCGGACAGGGCCTCTGACGAACGGAGTCCTGTGGGTAAAAAATAAAAGGTAAAAAGAAAAAAGAGAACAACACACTTGAGAGCCCTTGGTGTGGTTGAGCCGCAGTCTGGGCTTATCGTGGTCGTGCCCCTCTCCCCATGCCCATGGTATCTTCAGAGCGTAATGGTGTACGCGAAGGACCTGTTTTGATGTTTTGCAGGGGTTGGGGTTGGGGCCGCACTGCTACACGTGCTCGGAACGTGCCAGGTGGTCTTGTTGTTGGTTACTCCGGGCGCGCTTAGCTATGTCCGGCCGCTTAACGGCCGGACTCGAGAATTGCCTTAAGAGGCTGCATTGTACTTCTGCTGCGAGAGCCGCTGTATGTTCCTCCGTTCGGAGAGAACATTCAGTGTTTCCGTTGACCGTGATGACTCCTCGAGGGCCTGGCATCTTGAGCTTGAGGTATGCGTAGTGCAGCACCGCGTTGAACTTTGCAAACGCGGTACGTCCGAGCAAGGCATGATAGCCGCTGCCGAACGGGACTATGTCGAAGATTAACTCCTCGCTTCGGAAGTTATCCGGGGATCCGAAGAGCACTTCCAGTGTAACTGAGCCTGTACAATTGGCTTCTACACCTGGTATGACGCCTTTAAAGGTCGTCTTGGTAGGTTTAATCCTTGAGGGGTCTATGCCCATTTTGCGCATTGTATCCTGATAGAGCAGGTTCAGGCTGCTGCCGCAGTCCATCAGGACTCTGGTGAGGTGAAATCCATCGACGATTGGGTCTAAGACTAATGCGGCGAATCCGCCGTGGCGGATGCTGGTGGGGTGGTCCCTTCGGTCAAAAGTGATCGGGCAGGAGGACCATGGATTGAACTTCGGGGCGACTGGATCCATCGCGTATACATCCCTGAGTGCACGCTTCCGCTCCCTTTTGGGTATGTGCGTTGCGTATATCATGTTCACTATCCGCACCTATGGGGGGAAACCCTTCTGTCCTCTATTGTTCGGCGGTCGGGTCTCTTCCTCATCATCGCTATGCAGCCCCTTGTCATTGTTTTCGGCAATTAACTTGCTTGCCTGCTTGAATACCCAACAGTCCCTGTTGGTGTGGTTGGCTGGTTTTTCGGGGGTGCCGTGTATCTCGCACGAGCGGTCGAGTATTCGGTCCAAATTGGACGAACCCGGAGTAGTTCTTTTGAATGGCTTTTTCCGCTGACCGGGTTTAGAGCCTCTGAATCCGGCATTGACTGCCGTATCCTCACTATTGTCGCCGTTGATGCGGCGCTTGTTTTTGTTACGACGCGACCTGCCATTTTGGTCCTTGAAATCCGGACTGCCAGAATTTTTGCTGAGGTTGTTGCTGCGTGCTAGCCAGCTATCCTCACCCGCGCAGAAGCGGGTCATGAGTGATGTGAGGGCTACCATGGATTTCGGCTTTTCCTGTCCCAGGTGCCGGGCAAGCCACTCGTCGCGGATGTTATGCTTGAAGGCCGCGAGGGCCTCCGCATCCGGACAGTCGATGATTTGGTTTTTCTTGGTTAAGAACCGTGTCCAGAATTGCCTGGCCGATTCGTCTGGCTACTGAATTATGTGGCTTAGGTCATCAGCGTCTGGTGGTCGCACATACGTGCCTTGGAAGTTATCGAGGAATGCGGCTTCCAGGTCTTCCCAACTCCCAATTGACTCTGCTGGCAAGCTGTTAAGCCAATGCAGGGCTGGTCCTTTAAGCTTGAGGGGGAGATATTTGATGGCATGAAGATCGCCACCGCGGGCCATGTGGATGTGAAGAAGATAGTCTTCGATCCAAACAGCGGGGTCTGTTGTGCCATCGTAAGATTCGATATTCACGGGTTTAAACCCTTCGGGAATTTGATGATCCATTACTTCATCTGTGAAGCATAGTGGGTGTGCGGCGCCTCTATACTGGGCGTTATCACGACAGATCTCAAAAGAGCTTTGTCTGTTTTGTTCGGCCCGGCCGGACTTACTGTGTCCGGCGCGACGGTTGTCGTCACGTACCGTGGGGCGCCCACGCGATCCATATATCGATCTTGATTGTCTTGCCTTATCCTCCAATATATCTCACAAATCCGGAGCGTTCCCCTGTGGCCTCGTGCTTTTCGAGCGATGCCGGGGTACGGGTCTAGTGAAGGGCCTAGAGGCCTCTCTGTCGCGACCACGGGGTGGTCGGTCAGCCGTATTGTCTCCTGGTGATGCGGGTTCATACGCTTCCTCCTCTAATCGGGGGATAAGCTTGCATTTAGGGTAGCTTTTGGAGGGGCGTTCGAGCTCATGCTCTTTGGCCGCGAGGACTTTAGTCCATCTATCGGCTAGCAGATCTTGATCAGCTCTAAGCTGTTGCTGCTTTTTCTTGAGGCTGTTCGCCGTGGCCATGAGCCTACTTTTAAAACGCTCTTGTTCGACGGGATCCTCATGCACGACGAATTCATCGTTGTCGAGGCTTGCTTCGTCTCTAGAGGGAGGCATATAATCCTCTACCTCTTCTTTTGCCGCTCTCTCATGAGGGCTGGCGTCTCCCTCCTCCTGCGTTGGGTCTTGCTGGAGTGGGTTGTCTTCGGCACTGTCCGGTGTTATTATCTCCGGTGCCGGAATCTTCATTCTTGCTGTGGCGGGATTTAGAGCAGCGCCGCTGACGCCGGCGCTTGGGCTGTTTCTTGGAGGGGTCATCCTCCTCTGTTCCTTCGCCATTCCCATCTTTTGGGATATCCACCATGTATATGTCATATGATGAGGTGGCTTTCCAGTGCCCGGTCGGCGCTGGTTATTGGTTGTCTCTGGCATCGTCGTCCATACCGTTGATGTCTTCGGAGTCGTAGTCTAGCATGTCGGTTAGATCGTCGACAACGGCTACCAAGTGGGTTGTGGGTGGGCTTTGAATTTCTTCAGCGTCCGCATCCCAACCGTCCTGACCGTAGTCCGGCTAGGGCTCTCCTGATAACGAGAGATATTTTAGCGAACTCAAGATGTCGCCGAAAGGTGAGTGTTGAAAGATGTCCACTCCGGTGAACTCCATGATCGGCGCCCAATCGGATTCGATCGGAGGGGGCGCGGGAGGTTCGGAGTCCCGCGAGGAGTCCGGCACCTCGGAGTCATGAGCTTTATGAGGGACAAGGTCAGTGTTCGGCTCTATCGCCGTAGAGGTTGCAGCCCCCGAGGCGGTGTCTAGCCATCCGTCCTCGATCTGCGCAGCCGGCTCCGAATTGAAGATCGGAGCGGGTTCGAGTGTGGCCTCCAGGGTACTGTCTGGCTGCAGAGCTAAATCATGCTCGCCGTGACAGTGCGGCACGCTCGGCTGTGGCCCGAATCCATCGAGGATCAAGTCCCCGCGGATGTCAGCCGTGAAGTTCAAACTTCCGAATCTGACCTGATGGCCAGGGGCGTAGCTTTCGATCTGCTCCAGATGGCCAAGCGAATTGGCCTGCGGTGCGAAGCCGCCAAATACGAAGATCTGTCCGGGGAGAAAGGTCTCACCCTGGACTGCGTCGTTGATGATGGTCAAAGAAGCCATCGAGCCTATCGGTGACGACACAGAGGAACTCTCAATGAAAGCACCAATGTCGGTGTCAAAACCGGCAGATCTCGGGTAGGGGGTCCCGAACTGTGCGTCTAGGCGGATGGTAACAGGAGACAAGGGGACGATGTTTTACCCAGGTTCGGGCCCTCTTGATGGAGGTAAAACCCTACGTCCTGCTTGATTAATATTGATGATGTGTGTTACAAGAGTGGATCTACCACGAGATCAAGGAGGCTAAACCCTAGAAGCTAGCCTATGGTATGATTGTTGTTCGTCCTATGGACTAAAGCCATCCGGTTTATATAGACACCAAAGAGGGCTAGGGTTACACAAAGTCGGTTACAATGGTAGGAGATCTACATTTCCGTATCGCCAAGCTTGCCTTCCACGCCAAGGAAAGTCCCATCCGGACACGGGACGAAGTCTTCAATCTTGTATCTTCATAGTCTTAGAGTCCGGCCGATCATGATAGTCCGGCTATCCGGACACCCCCTAGTCCGGGACTCCCTCAGCAGTCTTCAGCTTCGTGTTCTCCTCTTCCAATTTGCCGACCGAAACCAGCTTCTTGTCCGCAAGCATTGTCTTCTCTCGTGCTTCCTTCTGAGCAGCAGCAAGGTCCTGATCCTTCTTCTCCAGAGCTTCCTTCATTCTCTCTAAAGAAACAACACTATTCAGACGAGTCTGAAGCTGACGGTTTTCACTACGCACATCTGCTGTGTGAAGTCACTCAGTTCAAAGAGACTGAAAGAAAAAATGTTGAAAGGCGCGAGCTACTGGGTGGACAAGTGTCGATTGGTTACCTCCCATGATGGTTGTTTCTTCTTGAGCAGTCTTGAGGTTCTTCTTTGCCAGTTCAAGATCAAGTTCGAGGCTGCTGTGCTTCTTGTTTAACTCAGAAAGCCGAGCTCCAAGATCACAAGACCTCTGTAGTCAGTGAGATAGATATATCAGTCGACAGAAATAAAAGACAATGACAGTGAAAGTAACTCTAAGACTACTGCCGAATCAAATATTTAACAGTAGTCTCGGGGACTACACCTAGTGGGTGCACTTAGCATGCACCCACTGATCTAGATCAACACTCAACATGGTCTGCCTAGCGTGAGTCAAAAAAAAAAGAGAAGTAAAAAAGTAGATTCTAAGACCTCAGCCGACTGCCAACAGTCGACCGTGGTCTCGGGGACTACACCCAGTGGGTGCACTCGGCGTGCCCCCACTGGTTCAGACAGAATACTAAGACTCAGCACGAGTCGAGTGGAGTAGAAGACTTCCTAAACTCTAAAAACAGGCACACCCCAGTGGGTGATCAGATATAAAACAGCATTCAAAAGTTTAGTTGGGAGTTCACTAACCTTAACATTGGTATGCAGAGCGGTGCTGGCATTATAGTCCACCTGGCTGGCCTCGTGCATCACTTTCACCTGCTCCATAACAAGGTTCACCTAGCGAAGAGCCTCCCTGGCAGCACTTGGCGAGTCATCTGGGGTCTGGTATGCAGCAAAAAGTGATGGCTCCAAGGCGGCTGAAGCAGCTACTGGGTCAGATGCATGGAGTTGCACTGGAGTAGCAGGAGCCGGAGCTGTCGACCCTGATAGACGATTAGTCGTCAGTGGGTTGGCGAATGTGACATTGGTCCGAACCAGATCTCTGGATTGCTCGACCACCGCCTCAAGCACCGACGTTGACTGAGGGACTTGAACTTCAAGCCCTCTCCTGCTTGAGCCCCCGCCTCTCCTCCTCCTCTCCTGTAGAGGCACTTCTTCTTCTTCATCATCGGGAAGCACGACGATGTCTCACAGAACTGCAGCGAAAGAAAAACATCGGAAATCCAGCCAACCGATAACTCAATCGACTAAATGAGTTCTGGTCGAACGGACTTACCAGCTCAAGAGGTGGCCGCGTCGTCGGTCTCCTCATCTGCTGGAGCTTTGTCAATATCCATGTCAGTCACAGCAGAGGTTGGGCTGGAAAGATACATGATCCATTCAGTCAGAACAAAAGTCTCAGTCGTCCTAGATAAATGCAAGAAAGATGCTCACCCTGAAGCAACAGGGACGTCCATCTTGATCCTCGGCAAAGTCTTCCGAGTCTTTGAAGGAGCAACCTTGGGCTGCTTGGCGACTTTCTTTGTTGGCTCCGGAGTCGACGTCCGAGTGCTCTTCTGCGTTTGGATACTTGGAGCCACGTTCTTTCCGCGCCCGCCCGCCGGGTCATAGTGTTGCTTGGATCGGCGTTCAGAGTGCGGCCGCGAGTCGACCGCCTCCTTGTCGTCTGACTCCTCGCTTTCCTCCTCTTCTTCTTCTTCTTCCGAAGATTCCCATTCACCACTCTCCTCCGCACTGGCCTCTCCCTCCTGGCCCTGCTCTAGGACTTGTTCACTGTTGGGCATCGAAGACATGTCAGTAAAAACCTACAATACAAGAAGTCGAGTAAAAGTCAGTCGAGCTCAAGAGCAGTCAGAATGAATATGCAAAGACAGTCGGAATGAAGAACATACCTTGTCGGGCTGATTGTCATCACTGAATGGGACGACTCTCCTGGCTCCTCTGGGGTTGTCCTTGTTGCCTGTAATGCTCTTCAACCACATGGCCACGGTCTTGGCTGGCACTTCCTCTGGATGAACACGAGCAGTGTCGTCAGCCCTAGAGTACAGCCACATGGGATGGTCACGTGCCTGAAGGGGCTGCATGTTGGGTTCTACGGAAGGGTGCATCGACTGCAAATTAAAATTATCCTACACGCAGAACAACAGGAACATGCTACGGGAGATGGATCACAGTTCGTTACCACTATACACGCAGTGCCGTGCAGCGGAAGAAGAGTTGGGGCAGCGCGTCTGCATGGATCGTCTCCTCCTCGTCCGATCTCCCTCGAACAACCGGTCGTCTGATCCCACGTACAAGTTCGCCGGAGCGGCGCAAGTGCACCGCCTCTAATGGTATCCGCGCGTGCAGGAGGAGCACCGTGCGGCGGACTGGTAGGTCCGATCACATAGTCGGCGGCGAGTGGAGGTGGCTATTCGCAACACATGCAAACCCTAGTCGCAGCACCGAAGCAGTCAACCAAATAAGTGCGTCGCACCTCCACCTTATATAGGCGTCCGTCGCGGGCTCAACACTTGGGCCTCGCACGGACCCTAAAGCCGACAAGTCTACTCGGCCACAATCCGAATACAGCTCGGATCACATCTGACCAGTGTCTTCGGATCCGACCTCGTAGCACTAGTAGAAAAGAGGGCTTTGGTCCAGGCCGGGTTAGCCCATTAGTCCCGGTTCAGTCTAGAACCGGGACTAATGGGGGCATTAGTCCCGGTTCGTGCGCCCAGGGGCCACGTGGGCCATTTGTCCCGGTTCGTCTGGACCTTTTAGTCCCGGTTGGTGCCACGAACCGGGACTAAAGGGTGCGATGCCCATTAGTACCGGTTTGTGGCACCAACCGGGACTAAAGGTTAGACCTTTAGTCACGGTTCGAGCCACCAACCGGTACTAATGGGGTTTGAGGCATTAGTACCGGTTCATGGCACGAACCGGTACTAAAGGTCCCATTTTCAAACTCCACCCCCCTGTGGATCGCCTTTTCAGTTTTAAAAGAAATAAAAGAAAATGATGAAAATGTGAAAAAAATAAAAAAATAAGTTTCCCATGTGATATGTGGTCTAGTTGTTGGGAAAATTTGCAAATGTGAATTTCCACTTTATTTGCAAAATCTCTCTAGAATTTAGTAAAATGGGCATAACTTTTGCATACTTACTCGGATGAAAAACTTTTTTATATGAAAAATCATCTACTCGAAAAGTCACATCCAAATTTAATGGGGGTAACCTTGTTAAACATTTTCAAAATCCTCAAAAACCTAACAGAAAAAAGTTATAGGGCTTTTAAGATCTAGAGTTGAAAAAATCAAATAAATTTCAAACTGTGGTCAAACTGGGGTCAAACAATGGTCAAACTAATTATTCTAGAATATTTGTGTTACTAAATAATTGTTTCGGTTATTTTGAGTTTTGGTCAAATCTGGTCAAACTGTGGTCAAACTGTGGTCAAACTGTGGTCAAACAATGGTCAAACTAATTATTCAAGAAATATTAGTGTTACTAAATAATTATCGTTTTTAAAACAATAGTTGCAAACTCAAATAGTGAAATGTGTCACTTCATGCTCAAGCAAAATTCCTGAGGGTTAATATTATTGACATCTTACTATTGTTAGGAAAACAACAAGTGCAGACTTGGAAACGAGGGAGAATAGAACCTGGAAGTTAAGTGTGCTCAGGCTGGGGGAGTGGGAGGATGGGTGACCGTTCGGGAAGTTAGATGATTTGGAATGATGAGGGATGATTAGAGATTAGAGGATAAATTGAGCAGTGATGAGGGGTGGTGATTAGAGATTACAGGTTAAAATAATTCAGAAATTTGAAAATGAAAAAAAAATTCAAAAAAAAATCATAAAATTTCCTTTAGTCCCGGTTGGTAACACCAACTGGGACTAAAGGTGGAGCTCCACGTGGCCGCAGCCTTTAGTCCTGGTTCGTGTTAGAACCGGGACTAAAGGGGGGAGGCATTAGTCACGACCCTTTAGTCCCGGTTCAAGAACCGGGACTAAAGGCCCTTACGAACTGGGACTGATGCCCCCTTTTCTACTAGTGTAGGTTCCTTCCCTTAAGCGCGCGACCTCTTAGGTTCAAGTCAGCTTGGTCGCAGTTTGGATCACGTCCGAACTGCATGGTTGGTAGCGGCCTCTAGCAAGGCATGCCGAACACCAAGCAGACTATGAAGCTGGTTAGGCGAACCTGTACAACGTGTCACACTTCTGTTCCCTTTGCCTCACGATATATGTTGTCGGGCTCAAGACAGTCTGTCATCCTTGTGGTAGCCCGACCTCTTTCTAGTTCCAGTGATGCCGACCACAATCTGGACAAACCCAAAACCTACCTTTGTAACTACCCTGTCACAGAGTAGCATTTGGTCGGCCCAAAGCAAGTCTGTCACCATCCCGAGTACATGCGTCAGCTCAGGTCTTAGGACATAGAATGTATGTTGTACTAGAGACTCACAGATGACATATCGCTGTGTCTCATTGTTGGGTCTGTCCGACTCAAACCTTATCTCGACTCCGATCCGACTACGTTGAATCCGACAAGACCTTTTCAAGTACATATTATCCGGTTAGCATCCAGTGCTCCATGGCTAGTGAGACCAAGCCATCGACCATGTCATATGCTAGTCTAGTCGGCTACCCGTCCACACAGCCCTTTCGACTAGGGACCCTTTAGGACAGTCATAATACAATGCATAGTCCCACAAACAAGTCACATACTTGCTGATACACATCATTGATAATGTCCAAGGACTATCTTATTCATAAACACATAGGAAATATCATCATACATGATTGCCTCTAGGGCATATCTCCAACACTGCATGCATCGACTGAGGAATACTTCCAGCAGGTCCATGCCAGTGACACCCTCATTGATCAGTCGGACCACTTTCTCAACCAGCATCTTTGTCTCCACGTTCTCAGCAACAGTCACTTTCAGTGAGGAAGGAGTCCGGACACGGTCAAAAGTGAAGTGGGGAAGGCCGGTCGACTGACCTGGGGTTACGAGGTCCTGGCAGTAGAACCAGGTCGACTGCCAGCCCCTAACCGATTCAAGGAGAGTCATGGAAGGGAAATAACTCCTCTGCCTCTTCTGGATAACCAAACCCCCACACATCTGAATGACATGGGTTTTCTCATCGCTTGTGTTCGCTTTCTTCACCGACTGAGAATGGATGGTGAAAATATGTTTGAAAGTTCTCACACATAGACACGAACACGACAAGGTACGTGATGGTATTGGGAGAAAAATGATGGAGCTGGGCACCGAAGAAGTTCAAGAAGCCCCGGAAGAAGGGGTGCGGAGGAAGAGAGAAGCCCCGATCGACGTGGGTGGCGAGCAGTACTCACTCACCCAGTCGAGGCTGCGACTTCGTCTCCCCCTCAGGCAGCCTTGCCGCACCCTTGGCGATCAGCCCGGACTCCACCAGCTCATACAGATCTTCCTGCCGGAGCGAAGACCAGATCCAATCACCCTGGATCCAACCTGGCGGCAGCCCTGAGCGCAATGACGACTCGTGATTCTTCTTCTTGCCCTTCACCGCCCCCGTCGCCTTCTTCGCGCATTCCAATGCTGCCGACTTGTCCTTCACCATGGTGGCGGAGCGGCAACGTCAAGAGCGGAGGAGCCTGATGCAGTGGAGAAGCAGAGGAAGAAGAAAGAAAAACAGACGTGCACTGTGCAGACGCCTCGGCTCCGTTGCCTTGTAAAGGGCCGCTTCTGAGTGGCTGACGCGTGGGACAGGGCGATCCTGTCAAATCCCGCAACAGTCGCCGTGACGTACGTGGTGAAAAAGGTGGCGTGGAGATTGAGGCGCTATTGTTTATCCGCCCCGCTTACTTCGGCATGCCCCGTCCCGCGCTTCCCGGAAATTTTGAGTCCTGTGAAATCCGGGATACACTGCAAGCAATCGTGCCGAAGATTCTGCGCCCCAAGACAACACTTGACGGATGATGCTACAAGTTCATTCAACAATCCTCTGAATGGATCAAGGCGACTGAATGGAAGCTAAAGTACCAACATAAGCCTTCCGTCCTGCGTAAAACACTCGCGAGACACAAAGCTCGGAACAAGTTCAATTTCAACCTACTTTCCACTCGAACCTTAATCCATTTGGGGGCTACTGATGAGGGTACAGACCTGGGATAGGGTCATAGGCCTGACCTATACGCCCTACCCAAGGTCACTACCCTAGAAGATAAGAAGTCCAAGAGGCAACAAAGAACCCCCAGTCAAAGGTGTGGAGTGCTATCCACTCGACCAATCATATCACTCAGGTACCCCTCCTACCTGTTGTCACTCGACCATATAAGGAGTCACTCGACCTACTGAAGACCAGGAGTCACTCAGCACTGCAACGGTCGGACATTCACTCTGTAGTCTTTAAGGTCATTAATAGCACTTATGGCTAGCGTTATCAGTAACGCCCCTACTTTATGTATAGTAAACCCCTTGTAATGGAGGATGGCTGGGGTTCTAGCGCACTCTATATAAGCCACCGCCCTCCACTGGGACAAGGGTTCGCACCCCTATAACACCACACACATATAATCCAGTCGACCGCCTTCGGGCACCGAGACGTAGGCCTATTACTTCCTCCGCGAAGGGCCTGAACTCGTAAATCTTGTGTGTACACCTTCACCATAGCTGAGATCTTGCCTCTCCATACCTACCCCCTTTCTACTGTCAGTCTTAGGACCACGACACCGCCACATTGAGCACTATCGTTAGGAACTTCCACCGCTAGCTCAGGCCACCGCACTCGTCGCCGTAATGCAAATGTCACACTCCATCGTCGAGGAGATGGCATCACCAAAGGGCCTCTCTGTTGGAGGTATGCCCTAGAGCAATCATGTATGATGATATTTCCTATTTGTTTATTAATCAATAAAGGCCTTGAAGATTATCAAAGATGCATGTCGGCAAGTACTTGACTTGTCTGTGAGATATTACATTGTGTAGAAGACTATATGATGTAACTCAATTGTATTCCATTGGAGTCGGTTACAATATATACAGGTGGTGTCTTGCGTAACAAGCCAACTAACCCTACAATATCTCTATAGATCAACCTATACAAGGCTAGAGATAATAGGAGAATCAGTCGGAAATAAATACAAAGATATCACGTTTCAACACCCCCCCCCCGCAGTCAAAGCATCGGCGTCGGTGATGCAAAGACTGGAACAAAACTCCTGGAATGCAGCAGTAGGCAATCCCTTGGTCATGATGTCGGCAAACTGTTGGGTGGTCGGTACATGAAGAACACAAAGCTGACCCAATTGAACCATCTCGCGCACAAAGTGAACATCGAGCTCAATGTGTTTGGTGCGCTTGTGCTGCACCGGATTAGCAGCGAGATAGGTGGCCGACACGTTGTCATAGAAGACCACACTAGCTTTCGGAAGAGAAATCCAAAGCTCACCAAGAAGGTGACGAAGCCAACAAGTCTCCGTAACGACGTTGGCGGCAGGTCGGTACTCGGCCTCCGCACTCGAACGGGAGACAGTAGGCTGCGTGTAGAGAACTAGGAGACCAGAGAGTCACCGAAGAAGACACAATAGCCAGACGTGGAACTTCGAGTGTTGGGACAGCCAACCCAATCCGTGTCAGTGTAAGCAAGAAGCTCAGTCAAGCCGGATGCACGAAGACGAAGACCATAGGTCGGGGTGCCACAAATGTACCGAAGAATGCGCTTGACCAAATACCAATGAACATCACAGGGCGAGTGCATATGTAAGCAAACTTGCTGCACCGCGAACTGAATGTCTGGTCTGGTGAGCATAAGGTACTGAAGGGCGCCCACAATGCTGCGGTAAAGGGCGGCGTCAGTGGCAGGCTGGCCAGCGGTGTCAGAGAGCTTCGGCTTGGCCTCAGCAGGTGTGGCGGCTGGCTTGCAGTCAGTCATGCCGACACGGTCCAGAAAATCAAGAGCGTACTGGCCCTGATGCAGAAAAACCCCAGTGGCATCACGTCGCACATTAATGCTGAGGAAGAAGTGCAACACGCCAAGATCCTTCATCCGAAACTCGGAACCGAGGCGACCAATGATGTCATGAAGAAGCTCCGCTCGGGAGGCAGTGATGACAATATCATCAACATAGAGAAGAAGAATAACCACATGATCAGCGCGATGCAGCACTAACAACAATGTGTTAGAGGTGGTGCTGCGAAACCCGAGAAGACCAAGGAACGCGGCAATGCACTGGTACCAGGCACGCGGAGCCTGTTTGAGGCCATATAATGACTGTGACAACATGCAGACATCATCCGGTCGCTGAGGGTCAACGAACCCGGTCGGCTGCTGGCATAGAACTCGCTCCTGAAGATGGCCGTACAAAAAAGCATTATTGATGTCAAGCTGATGTACATGCCAGTGGCGAGTGGTGGCCAGCTGAAGAACCACACGAATCGTGGCGGGTTTGACGACCGGAGAGAAAGTCTCAAGGAAGTCAACACCGACACGTTGTGCAAATCCTTGGACAACCCATCGAGGCTTGTACCCGTCAAGAGAACCGTCAGGGAGGAGTTTGTGACGAAAAACCCACTTGCCCGAGATGATGTTCGCTCCAGGGGGACGAGGAACAAGGGTCCAAGTCCAGTTGGCAACAAGAGCATCGTACTCAGCGCGCATAGTGACGGTCCAATGCCGATCCTTCAACGCAGAACGCACCGATCGCGGAACCGGAGAGAGGGTTGTGACGCTAAGGTTGTAGTAGCGCGGATTCGGCTGGCGCACCCCGGCCTTGGTGCGCGTCACCATGTGGTGGTGAGGCGGCGGGGAAGGCGGGCGTGGACTGCGGCGACGGGCCACAACAGCCGGCTCGGATGAAGACGTCGGTGAGGCACGGGTGTTGGTGTCGAGGGCGGCGTCGAGGCGCGAGAACGCCTGGCCGACGGGGCCGAGAGGGCCGGCTCCTGCGTAGCGGACGAGGAGCCAGAGGTCCCGGTCGTAGACGGCGATGAGGGTGCAAACGTGGCCGAGGGGGCCAACTCCTCCTAAGCTGACGAGGTTCCTGAGGGCCCAGCTGGGGGCGCGCCCGGCTCTGCCAGAGCCGAGAGGCGGCAGCCGGGTAAGACCTGGGAGGCCGGATCCTCCTGAGCCAAGAGGCGGGGGCCCGGCGTGGCCTTGGAGGCCGACTCCTCCTGAGTCAGCGAAGCAAACACCGAGGGCGGCGAGACAGCGGACGACAAGGCCGCAACCGCGCCCGACCGACGGGGTGGAGGGAGCGCGAGGGCTCCACGAGGCCATCAAGGAGAGGCGTCCAGAGATGGCGAGGGACGTGACGCTGCCTGCTGAAACAGAAAAACAACCTCATCAAAATAAACGTGCCTAGACACGATCACACGATGGGACTCCGGGTCGTAGCAACTTTTTATTGGGTTGGTAGCCAAAAAAGACACAAGCGATGGAGCGTGGCGCCAGCTTATGTGGTGTCGTGGTGGTGATATTAGGATAACAAAGGCAACTGAAGACATGGAGAACATCATATGACGGAGGTGACCCGAATAAGAGACGATGAGGGGTTTAGTTCCATCGGGGTTTACAAGGACGGATGTTACGAAGAAGGGTAGCTGTGGTGAGAGCATCGGGCCAAAACTGGGCAGGCATGTGTACGTGGAAGACAAATGCGCGAACACTCTCATTAAGAGTGCGAAGAACACGTTCGGCACGACCGTTTTGCTGAGATGTATATGGACATGTGAGATGAAAAATGGTGCCATGAGTGGATAAGAGGGTGCGAATAGCGAGGTTATCAAATTCCTTTCCGTTGTCAGTTTGAAGATGAGCAATGGTGCGGTGAAAATGGGTGGCAACATAAGCGTAAAAATCATGAAGGGAGGAAGCGACGTCGGATTTGCGGTGCAACAAAAAGGTCCAAGTGAAATGAGAAAAATCATCCAAAATCACAAGGTAATATGATAAACCCGAATTGCTGGGCACGGGAGATGTCCAAACAGCACAGTGAATAACATCAAAAGGAAATGTGGCAATTGATGATGAAGAAGAAAACGGCAAATGAACATGTTTCCCTACGCGACAGGCATGACAAGTGTGTGCCTCTGATTTATTACATGAAAAAGGAAAAGTCCGCAAAACTTTATGAAGAGCGTCGGCGCTGGGATGGCCAAGACGAGTATGCCAGAGAGAGACGTCGGCGTGGAGAGCGACGGGACCACGGCTTGTCGTTGGGCCACACGGGTAAAGATCGCCAGGGGAATCACATCGGTGCAGAACCTTCCGGGAGTGGGCATGCTTGACAGAAAAACCATGTTTGTCAAACTCAACGGTAACAGGATGTTCACGAGTAAGAGTACGAACATAACATAAATTTTTATTAAGGACAGAGACACAAGAACGTTGTTGAGAGGTAAGGAAGATGATGAGAGAGGGAGGGAGGATGCGCCGTGGTGGGTGATGGGAAGCGTAGAGCCATCACCGACAATGATGCGAGAGAAAAGGGGGTACGGAGAGGCACGAGAGAGGATCCCCGGGTGCGATGCCATATGAGCAGCGGCGCCTGTGTCCATGTACCAGTCCCCGCTGCCGGAGTTGTTGCTTGGGGTAGGGGCGGCGTGGAGGGCAGCTAGGAGCGTCGGGTCGTAGTTGTAGCCGGTGGGTGCAGCGCCGTAGGAGGGCGACATGGCGGCGTCGTGGCCCATGGTCCCGCTGTACGCCAAAGAACCACCGGGTCCGGAGCCACCCGGCGCGGCCAAGAGGGCCTGATAGAGAGTCGGGCGAGGGCCAAGTAGACCCGGAGCAGGCGCCCGCTGAGGAGGCATCGAGTAGGCGTGCACCACCCCCGTCCAGGGGTTGTACCCCGTGAGCCAGGGCGGGGGCGCCGCAGCCTGAGCAGGAGCGGGTGGAGCCGCTTGGCGGGGCTGAAAGCCGCCATTGCGGCCGCGGCCGTCGTGACCTCCCCACCTCTTTTGGCGGCCCTGGTCAGGGGCGACGGGCGGCTGTGGAGCCGGCGCATGTTGAAGCTGCGGGAACGCGGCGGGGCCCTTCACAGTGCCGGCGTGGAGCGCGGTGAGAGGTGCTTGCCGGGCCGCGTGACGAAGACGCTTCTCCTCCATGCGAAGATACGTGACCGCCTTGGTGTACGTCGGCGTGATGAGGGAGAGGTTGGCGGCGGATTGGCCAAGGTCTGGGTGGAGGCCGCGAAGGAGGTTGGTGAGGAGGACGGAGTCGTCGATGGTCATGCCGACGTTGCGTAGCTCGTCCGCGAGAACCTTCATCCGCATGCAGTACTCGTGATCGAAAGATCGTTTTGCTGCATGCTGAAGAAATCTCCTTAGAGGAAGACACGGCGCTGGAGTTGATTGTCGAGGAAGAGGTCTTACAGCCGTGTCCACATGGCGTATGCCGATGGGTCACGAGAGTTCACCATGTTGAATAGACCTGGAGAGATGGTTAGAAAAAGCCACTTGACGATGCAGGCGTCCACAACAAGCCACTCGTCATTGTCCTTCATGTCGCGGATGTTGACGCTACCATCAACATGCTCGATGAGGCGTAGGAGCAGAAGAGGAGCGCGAAGTAGGTGCGCCATGCATTGTAGGATGGTGAGTCGAGGTCGAGGACGACGGGAACGTGGTCTTTGATGTGGAGCTCGTTGAGGCGATCGGAGGTGAAGGCGGCACCGGAGAAAGAACCGGCGTCAGAGGGTTCGGCTTTGGAGCGAGACAGGTGGTGATTGGGACGAGGGCAACGGCGGCTAGAAAGTGGTAGGTAGGGGTGGCGGCGGCGGCTACAGAGGAAGGAGCAGCGGCGGCGGCGTGATAGGGTTTAGGGTTTATGCGGCGGCGGCGGCACCTATGAGAGAGGTAGCGGCGGCGGCGGCGTGGAAGGGTTAAGGTTTGGGGCGGCGGCGGCGGCGTGTGGAACACGCGGCGGCGGCGGCAAGGAGAGAGGGGCGGCGGCGGCGTGAGACGTGGCGGCGACCTAGAGCGGAAGCGAGAGAGATCGGTAGAAAACTGATACCATGTAGAAGACTATAGGATGCATCTCAATTGTATTCCATCGGAGTCGGTTACAATATATACAGGTGGTGTCTTGCGTGACAAGCCAACTAACCCTACAATATCTCTAGAGATCAACCTATACAAGGCTAGAGATAATAGGAGAATCAGTCGGAAATAAATACAAAGATATCACGTTTCAACACATTGTATGATACATTCTAAATGGTCCCTGGTCGGATAGGGATATGTGGACTCACATCTAACTAGACTAGTATGCAATATGATAGATGACTTGATCTCACTAGCCATGAAGCATTGAATGCTAACCCGACAACATGGACTTGATCAGATCCGAGGTCGGATAAGGGTAAACAGATTTGAGCTCGGATGGATACGAGGTCGGATAGACCCAACGATGAGATGCAACGATAGGTCGCCTCTAAGTCTTTACTACAACATACGTTCTATGTCTTAAGACCTGAGCTGACGCATGGACTCGGGGTGGTGACTGGCCTAATTTAGGCAGAACAAACGCCAGTTCTTAAATGATTAGTTACAAAGGTCAGTTTCGGGCTTGTCTAGATCCATGCCGCGAGACATAGTCAAGTAAGATAGGATTTTTGCCCCTTCAATCTGGAGAGATATACTCTAGGTCCTTCGTGTGATCCGACCTGAATAAGTATGGGCATGCGACAAGGATTGTGAGATAACCCGATTTTGAGGTCGGCATCACTGGAACGAGAAAGAGACCGGGCTGCAACAAGGATGACCAATTTGCTTTGAGCCTGACAACATATATCGTGATGCAAATGGAACTGAAGTTTGACACGTTGTACATATTCACCAAATCGGCCTCATTGTCTATTTGATGGTCCGCATGCTTTGCTCGAGGCCGCTAGCAACCAAGCAGGTGGAATGTGACCGAACCTGTGACCAAGCTGACTTGAACCTAAAAGGTTGCACGCTCAAGGGAAGCAACATGTGAGGTCAAATCCGACTTCATTGGTCGGATGTTGTGCGACCCGGACTTCGATCTGCGCTGAGTAGACTTATGAAGCCGAAATTCGGATCTTATAGCTAGCAAGGGGTTGGTCAAATTTTATTTAGAAAATTACATAGATAACTTAACCATATCTGATATGATGTCCAAGGCGTAAGCGGCGAATACGCCTCCAACGAAGCGGAAAGCTCGCACTGGTTATACTCCTATGGGTAACTGGAAGGTGGGGCCTGGCTAGTTTAAACGAAGGGTTATGCCTAACTGAAAATAGAACGGCGGCGCCGCGGCGGGAGCTCGCCGATGGGGGTTATGCTGATGGTGGAGGACGAGCGTGAGGTCAGGGACGTGCAAATAAAATCGAGTCGGGGGAGACGAGAGCTGCTGAACATTGGGTCGGACTGCACTGGAGCTCGACGGGAGGCTCGGCGGCTTCGTCACTGGCGTCGGTGGTGAAGGGGTTTGGTCTGACGGCCTCGCATTAGCTTCCTGGTGCCGAGAGGACCTCAAGACTGGGCTGAATCAAAGAGGTAAGCAGTGGAGCAGCGGCTATCAAGGAGGTCATCGCGGCGTGGGTGAGCTCCCCTGGCTCGTTGCGGTGAAACCTCGATACTCTCTCCTGTGTAGAACTTTGATTGAATTCCAGAAGAGGGTCGGGTGAGTTTTGTGGTATCTGGGGGTGCCTCCTTTATGCCCAACGGCCGACACCATGGCCGTAGATAACCGGCCGCGCAGGTGGTGCATTGAAGGCGTCGGAGCTGCCCGCCCGGAGTAGCTTCTAATTAGGTAAGCTAGGCTACTGACGGTGCACTGTGGGAAAGCGACTGTGGACGTGCTATCCAGACGCGTGTCCACGGCGGATCTCACGACATCGACGATGACGGCGGCCTGGGCGCGGGACTGGGAGGAGAGTGAGAGCGGGAGGGCATGGCCGCATGGGGAGTCATTCACGGGGTTAACCTCGCAGCGACAGCGTAGCTACAGGCCTGGTACTTTCAGGGTCTGAAGTAACCCTTCAATCTTTCCATAGGCTGCCTTGACTTGCCGACAGATGTTGCAACATTTTACAAATTCGGCGATCTCTCATATCATCCCATGGCATCAGAAATCGGACTTGACATTGCGGTACATTCTTGACCCTCCTGGGTGGATGGAGTAGAGGTTTACGAGCCTCTTTCAATACTTTTTGTTTCAGCTTGGAGTGGTCAGGTATGCATAATCGGTTGCTGTACCACGGGTTTTTTTCTTCATCAAGGGCAGGAGTATTTGATTATTCCATCCCAAACCTTCTTCTTAGTCCTCTCTAAACTCACGTGGTTCACCTGTGCATCCTTGGTTTAACTTATTAATAGGGTGGGTTCCACCTTCAAGGTACCCAAATAACCGGGTGTGTGACCAGGGCCAGGTCATGTTGAGCTGGTCAAACTCACCGAGCAAGGTCGGTTTGTGTTGGATCAAGAGTAGATTTAGACTTGCTGCCTTTCTACTCAAGGCGTCGGAGCTGCCCGCCCGGAGTAGCTTCTAATTAGGTAAGCTAGGCTACTGACGGTGCACTGTGGGAGAGCGACTGTGGACGTGCTATCCAGACGCGTGTCCACGGCGGATCTCACGACATCGACGATGACGGCGGTCTGGGCGCAGGACTGGGAGGAGAGTGAGAGCGGGAGGGCATGGGGAGTCTCACGGGGTTAACCTCGCAGCGACGGCGTAGTTACAGGCCTGGCACTGAAGTAACCCTTCAATCTTTCCATAGGCTACCTTGACTTGCCGACATATGTTGCAACATTTTACAAATTCGGCGATCTCTCATATCATCCCATGCCATCAGAATCGGACTTGACATCGCAGTACGTTTTTGACCCTCCTGGGTGGATGGAGTAGGAGGATTTACTAGCCTCTTTCAATACTTTTTGTTTCATCTTGGAGTGGTCAGGTATATATGCACAATCGGTTGCTGTACCACGGGGTTTTTTCTTCGTCAAGGGCAGGAGTATTTGACTGTTCCATCCCAAACCTTCTTCTTACTCCCCTCTAAACTCACGTGGTTCACTTGTGCAACCTTGGTTTGCCTTATTAGGGTGGGTTCCACCTTCAAGGTACCCAAATAATTAACCAGCTCTGTGACCAGGGTCATGTTGAGCTGGTCAAACTCACCGAGCAAGGTGGCTTTGTGTTGTATCAAGAGTAGATTTAGACTTGCTGGCTTTGTACTCAAGGCGTCGGCTACCACGTTGACTTTACCCGAGTTATAATGAATTTCCAAGTTATAGCCCTTATTATCTCAATGTACCTCCTCTGTCGTAGGTTGAGGTCGGTTTGAGTGAAAATATATTTCAGTCTCTTGTGATCGTTGTAGATATCACATCTTCGGCCAACTAGGTAATGCCTACACCTTTTGATAGCCTGCACGATAACTGTCAATTCTAAGTCATGGGTGGTGTTGTTCACTTCATAACTGTGCACTTCTCATGAGGCGTAAGCTATCACTTTGCCTTCTTGCATCAGCACACACTCCAGATTGCGTTGCGACGCGTCACGATAAATGCTGAAATCCTTCTTTACATTTGGTTGGACGAGAACCAGCGTGGTGGCCAGCCTTGCCTTCATTTCCATGAAGCTTTCCTTGCATGCTTTGGACTAGATAAATTTGATATCCTTCTTTTGTAAAGAAGTCATGGCTTGGCTAGCTTGGAGAAATCCTAAATAAATCTGTGGTAGTTGACGAAGCGGAATGTCGTCAATACCTTTGGTAGGGTGCCTAGCATGGTCGGAAGTACCGGAATGGAGCCCGCACGCATAAGTTGCCCAGGTTCGGGCCTCAGAAGTGTAATACCCTATGTCCCGTGTGTTCTTGTTATTCATGGTGATGGGGTACCTCACGCGAAGGAGTACAATGGTGAAGGTGGGAAGGTGTGTAATTCTACCGAGAGTTGTTCTACGAGAGAGTAGATGCGTCTAAGGTCCCCTAGCTCCCCCTTATATAAATGGTAGGAGCTAGGGTTTACATGAGGGAGATGTGATCTATCCTGCTGCCCTCCTGACTTGTAGTCCAGAAAGATTCCATAACCGCCCTTAACATGAACCTAATATTGTACTTGTAAAGCTTTTAGCAAGTTCTTCCATTTCCAATGCATGCAGTTAAGAGATCCGAAGAAACCTGGCCACCCTCTTGCTTCCGAGATTGCCCAAATCCTCTTCGTGTCTGTTTCTCTTAGGTATTGCTACTTGTGAGCTACATTGGGATTTTCCCGACAAGGAGAGGATGATGCAGTACAGTAGTATAAGTATTTCCCTCATTTAAGAATTAAGGTTATCAATCTAGTAGAAGAACCACGCAACACCTCGTTAGCAGTACCTACACACAAAATAACAAATACTTGCACCCAGCACAAACAAGGAGTTGTCAATCCCTTGGCGGTTAACTGCAAGTATCAAATCTCGTAGTAAATAAAGTAAATAAATTACAGAAAGGTATTTTTAGATTTTAATATATGATAAAGATAGACCCGGAGGCCATAGTTTTCACTAGAGCCTTCTCTTTTGAAGATAGCATACGGTGGGTAAACACATTACTGTTGGACAATTGATAAAAAAGGGAATAATCATGACGATATCCAAGGCAATGATCATGTATATAGGCATCACGTCCGAGACATGTAGACCGACTCCTGCCTGCATCTACTACTATTACTCCACACATCCACCGCTATCCAGCATGCATCTAGAGTATTAAGTTTATAAAAAACAGAGTAACACCTTAAGCAAGATGACATGATCTAGACAAAGTAAATCCAATCAATATGAATAAACCCCATCATTTTATCCTTAATGGCAACGGTACAAATAAGTGGCATGTCCCCTTCTGTCATTAGGATGGAGCACCGCAAGATCGAACCCATCACAAAGCACCTCTCCCATTGCAAGATAAATCAATCTAGTTGGCCAAACCAAATCAATAGATCGGAGAGAAATACAAAGCTATAATAATCATGCATAAAAGAGTTCATAGAAGACTCAAATAATATTCATGGATAATCTGATCATAAACTCACAATTCATCGGATCCCAACAAACACACCGGAAAAAGAATTACATCGAATAGATCTCCAAGAAAATCAAGGAGAACATTATATTGAAGAAGTCATCTAGCTACTAGCTATGGACCCGTCTGTCTGTGGTAAACTACTCACACATCATTGGAGGGACAACAAGGTTGATGTAGAAGCCCTCCGTGATTGATTCCCCCCCGGTAGAGTACTGAGAAAGGCCTCCAGATGGGATCTCGTGAGAATAGAAATTTGCGGGGGGCAAAAAAAATGTTTTGTGTGGCTCTTTGTTGGTTTCCCAATTTTAAAGAATTTGTAGAGGCGGAATTAGGTCAAAAGGAGCAAAGGTGGGCCCATGAGGCACCAGGGTGCGCCTACCCCCCTGGGCGCGCTCTGGTGGCTCGTGGTCACCTCCTTCGCCTTTTGACTTCCTCCCGAAACTTCTAGGGTCTCTTATGTCCAGAAAAAGAATTGTTAAACTGTTTCGTGGCATTTGGACTCCGTTTGGTACTAATTTCCTGGAAAACAAAAAATAGGCAAAAAACAAGAACTAGCACTTGGCACTATGTTAATAGGTTAGTCCAAAAAAATTATAATTGCATATAAAACATCCAAGAATGATACTATAATAGCATGGGACAATCAAAATTTATAGATACGTTGCAGACATATCAGGTACTGAGGAAAAACACCTCGACCATGTCAGTTGAAAACTTGACCATGGCACCTCCGTATGTGCTCTCAGATATTTGTAGGTACTCGTCCCACGAATCAGTGGTTGTGCCATATGCAAGCATCCGCAGTGCGGCTATGCACTTTTGGTAGCCAGAGAACCCAATCCTTCCCATGTCGTCATTGTTCAAGATGAAGTAGTCATGAAAGGACCGAATGCCATGGTAGAGACGATAGAAGACATTTTTGCGCATACGAAAGCGCCGGCAGACGTTGTCAGCGAAGAGGGCATCGGAGGCAAAATAGTCGTCCATCATCATTAAATGGTCATACGCCCTGTCGCAGTTGAGCAGTCGATGACCCTCAACCGATCCCTTGAAAGTGAGAACATGATTTTTTTGCATGCTCCGCGTCTGTGAGAACCGTCTGCATCATCGTTGTCTCATCCGTGTAGTCCTCCTCGCTAGACGAGCCGTTGGACGACTAAACATAGTGCTCATATATGTACTCCATATCCGAATCAATTGCTTAGCAAATAGTTGTCGGGCATGGTGAGCATCATAGGAGCGGATGATAGATGTATGGTGATCGGAGGAGAGGTTTTGAGCGGCGACGGAGGAGAAGCGTAATAGAGCCCAGGTGTACCGTTGGAGCTGACAGGCTCGTTGAGTTTCGGCAGGGATGTGGTGAAGTGGCCGTGTTGATGGAGCGGTGGAGAAGGCAATATAGAAAAAGGGAAGGAGAGGAAATGGGAGGATGAATGCACGGGGTTTGGAAGGGGTTTTAGGTGGGCTGGAGGTTTCGAAGTGCTACGTGTTTGACTATCTGCTGTTTGGACTCTCGCAAAGCCCCCAGAATTTTCTCGTGTTTACGGAAAAAGCGCGGCTAGACCGTTCAGCTGACCGAGACAGGACCGAATTGGATTGCAAACCATGTTCATACCGCGCAGTCTGGACAGTTGCGGGCGGTTTGAAGGTCCGTTTTGAAGATGCCCTTATCTATCACTAGTAGAAAATAGGGCTTTGGTCCAGGCCGGGCCAGCCCATTATTCCCGGTTCGGTCACGAAACGGGACCCATGGGGGCATAGGTCCCAGTTCGTGAGGCCAGGGGGCCGGCCGGGCCTTGTGGGGCATTGTTCCCGGTTCGTATTGCCGCTTTGGTCCCAGTTCCAGACACGAACCGGGACCAATGGGCCTCGCTCCTAGCCCACAACCATTGGTCTCGGTTGATGGCTGCAACCGGGACCAAAGGGTGTCCTTTAGTCCCGGTTCCAGCCACGAATTGGGACCAATGAGATGCCTATATATACCCCGTCGCCCTCGAGCAGAGCACTCCACTGCTCTGTTTTTCTGGACGGCCGCTGGAGAGCTTTGTGGTGCTGTAGCTCACCTCCTATGCACATGAGCTGTTCGATGAACAGCCCGAGCCACACTTAAGCTTTCTCCTCTCGAAGCTCCTTGTCCAAGCTCCATTTTCCTTGAGATTTTTCAAGGTTTGGCGGTCTGTCCTGTCCTGTCCCCGTCCTCACCGCCGTTGATTGATAATCCGCAAGTATAGGGGATCGCAACAGTTTTCGAGGGTAGAGTATTCAACCCAAATTTATTGATTCGACACAAGGGGAGCCAAAGAATATTCTCAAGTATTAGCATTTGAGTTGTCAATTCAACCACACCTGGATAACTTAGTATCTGCAACAAATTATTTAGTAGCAAAGTAGTATGGAAGTAACGGTAACAGTAGCAAAAGTAACAGTAGCAATTTTGTAGTATTTGTAACAGTGGCAACGGCAAAGTAACTAAGAAAAGAACAATATGTGAAAAGCTCATAGGCATTGGATAGGTGATGGATAATTTTGTCGGATGCGATTCCTCATGTAATAGTTTTAACATTGGGTGACACAGAACTAGCTCCAGTTCATCAATGTAATGTAGGCATGTATTCCGAATATAGTCATACGTGCTTATGGAAAAGAACTTGCATGACATCTTTTGTCCTACCCTCCCGTGGTTGCGGGGTCCTAATGGTAACTAAGGGATATCAAGGCCTCCTTTTAATAGAGTACCGGACCAAAGCATTAACACTTAGTGAATACATGAACTCGTCAAACTACGGCCATCACCGATAAGTATCCCGATTATTGTCACTTCGCGGTTAACGGATCATAACACATAATAGGTGACTATAGACTTGCAAGATAGGATCAAGAACTCACATATATTCATGAAAACATAATAGGTTCAGATCTGAAATCATGGCACTCGGACCCTAGTGACAAGCATTAAGCATAGCAAAGTCATAGCAACATCAATCTCAGAACATAGTGGATACTAGGGATCAAACCCTAACAAAACTAACTCGAATACTTGGTAAATCTCATTCAACCCATCACCGTCCAGCAAGCCTACGATGGAATTACTCACACACAGCAGTGAGCATCATGAAATTGGTGATGGAGGATGGTTTATGATGACGATGGCAACGGATTCCCCTCTCTGGAGCCCCGAACGAACTCCAGATCAGCCCTCCCGAGAGAGTTTAGGGCTTGGCGGCGGCTCCGTATCGTAAAACGTGATGAATCTTTCTCTCTGATTTTTCTCTCCCCGAACGTGAATATATGGAGTTGGAGTCGAGGTCGGTGGAGCACCAGGGGGCCCACGAGGCAGGGGGCACGCCCTAGGGAGGGGGCATGCCCCCCACCCTCGTGAACAGGGTGTGGGCCCCCTGGCCTTGATTCTTTGGCCAGTATTTTTTATTAAATCCAAAAATAACTTTCATGGAGTTTCAGGTCATTCCGAGAACTTTTTATTTCTGCACAAAAATAACACCATGGCAGTTCTGCTGAAAACAACGTCAGTCCGTGTTAGTTCCATTCAAATCATGCAAGTTAGAGTCCAAAACAAGGGCAAAAGTGTTTGGAAAAGTAGATACGACGGAGACGTATCAACTCCCCCAAGCTTAAACCTTTGCTTGTCCTCAAGCAATTCAGTTGACAAACTGAAAGTGATAAAGAAAAACTTTGACAAACTTTGTTTGCTCTTGTTGTTGCAAATATGTAAAGCCAACATTCAAGTTTTCAGCAAAGATTATGACATATTCGCAATAACACTTAGGTCTCATGTTTACTCATATCAATGGCATAATCAACTAGCGAGCAATAATAATAAAACTCGGATGACAACACTTTCTCAAAACAATCATAATATGATATAACAAAATTGTATCTCGCTAGCCCTTTATGAGACCGCAAAACATAAGTGTAGAGCACCTTTAAAGATCAAGGACTGACTAAACATTGTAATTCATGGTAAAAGAGATCCAGTCATAGTCATACCCAATATAAATTAATAGTAATGCATGCAAATGATAGTGGTGCTCTCCAGCGGGTGCTTTTAAATAAGAGGGTGATGACTCAACATAAAAGTAAATAGATAGGCCCTTCGCAGAGGGAAGCATGGATTTGTAGAGGTTCTAGAGCTCGATTTTTGAAACAGAGATAATAATATTTTGGGTGGTATACTTTCATTTTCAACATAACAATTGAGAGATCTCGATATCTTCCATGCTACACACATTATAGGCGGTTCCCAAACAGAATGGTAAAGTTTATACTCCCCTCCACCAACAAGCATCAATCCGTGGCTTTCCCGAAACAACAGGTGCCTCTAACTAACAGCAATCCTGGGGGAGTTTTGTTTAATTATTTTGATTTGATTTGAGCATGGGACTGGGCATCCCGGTAACCAGCCATTTTCTTGTGAGTGAGGAGCGGAGTCCACTCCTCTTGAGAATAACCCGCCTAACATGGAAGATACAGACAACCCTAGTTGATACATGAGCTATTCGAGCATACAAAACAGAATTTCATTTGAAGGTTTAGAGTTTGGCACATACAAATTTACTTGGAACGACAGGTAGATACCGCATATAGGAAGGTATGGTGGACTCATATGGAATAACTTTGGGGTTTATGGAAGTGGATGCACAAGCAGTATTCCCGCTTAGTACAAGTGAAAGCTAGAAAGAGACTGGGAAGCGACCAACTGGGAGAGCGACAACAGTCATGAATATGCATTAAAATTAATAGACACTGAGTGCAAGCATGAGTAGGATATAATCCACCATGAACATAAAAATCGTGAAGGCTATGTTGATTTTGTTTCAATTACATGCGTGAACATGTGCCAAGTCAAGTCACGCGAATCATTCAAAGGAGGATACCACCCTATCATACCACATCACAACCATTTGAATAGCATGTTGGCACGCAAGGTAAACCATTATAAGCTCCTAGCTAATTAAGCATGACATAAGCAACTATAATCTCTAATTGTCATTACAAACATGTTTATTCATAATAGGCTGAATCAGGAACGATGAACTAATCATATTTACAAAAACAAGAGAGGCCAAGTTCATACCAGCTCCTCTTATCTCAATCATTTCATCATATATCATCATTATTGCCTTTCACTTGCATGACCAAACGGTGTGGATAATAATAGTAGTGCACGTTGATGTCTACTACACAACCTTCTTCTTGTAGACGTTGTTGGGCCTGCAAGTGCACAGGTTTGTAGGACAGTAGCAAATTTCCCTCAAGTGGATGACCAAAGGTTTATCAATCCGTAGGAGGCGTAGGATGAAGATGGTCTCTCTCAAACAACCCTGCAACCAAATAACAAAGAGTCTCTTGTGTCCCCAACACACCCAATACAATGGTAAATTGTATAGGTGCACTAGTTCGGCGAAGAGATGAAGATACAAGTGCAAAATAGATAGTAGATAAAGGCATTTGTAATCTGAAATTACAAAAACAGCAAGGTAACAAGCGGTAAAAGTGAGCGTAAACGGTATTGCAATGATAGGAAACAAGGCCTGGGGTTCATACTTTCACTAGTGCAAGTTCTCTCAACAATAATAACATAGATATATCATATAACAATCCCTCAACATGAAACAAAGAGTCACTCCAAAGCCACTAATAGCGGAGAACAAACGTTGAGATTATTGTAGGGTACGAAACCACCTCAAAGTTATTCTTTCGGATCAATCTATAAAAGAGTTCGTACTAGAATAACACCTTAAGACACAAATCAACCAAAACCCTAATGTCACCTAGATACTCCATTGTCACCTCAAGTATCCGTGGGCATGATTATACGATATGCATCACACAATCCCAGATTCATCCGACCAACATAAAGTACTTCAAAGAGTGCCCCAAAGCTACTACCGGAGAGTCAAGAACGTGTGCCAACCCCTATGCATAGGTTCCCAATGTCACGAAACCCGCAAGTTGATCACCAAAACATACATCAAGTGGCACATGATATCCCATTGTCACCACAAATAATCACGGCAAGACATACATCAAGTGTTCTCATAAAGACTCAATCCGATAAGATAACTTCAAAGGGGAAACTCAATTCATCACAAGAGAGTAGAGGGGGAGAAACATCATAAGATCCAACTACAATAGCAAAGCTCGGGATACATCAAGATCGTGCCATAGAGGAACACGAGAGAGAACACGAGAGGGAGAGAGAGAGATCAAACACATAGCTACTGGTACATACCCTCAGCCCCGAGGGTGAACTACTCCCTCCTCATCATGGATAGCACCGGGATGATGAAGATGTCCTCCGGTGATGGGATCCCCCTCCGGCAGGGTGCCGGAACAGGGTCCCGATTGGTTTTTGGTGGCTACAGAGGCTTGCAGCGGTGGAACTCCCGATCTATCTTCTGTTCTCGAAGTTTTAGGGTACGTAGGTATATATGGGTGCAGGGGGTACGTCGGTGGACCTCTGGGGTGCTCACGAGGCAGGGGGCGCACCCAGGGGGACGCGCCCCCCACCCTCGTGGGCAGCCCGGGACTCCCCTGACGTGCACTCCAAGTCCATCAGGTGGGTTTCCTTCCAAAATTAACTTCTCCAGTTGATTTCGTTCCATTTTGACTCCGTCTGATATTCCTTTTCCTCGAAACACTGAAATAGGCATAAAACAGCAAATCTGGGCTAGGCCTCCGGTTAATAGGTTAGTCCCAAAAGTAATATAAAAGTGGAAAATAAATCCCAGTATTGCCTAAAACAATAGATAAAGTAGCATGGAGCAATCAAGAATTATAGATACGTTGGAGACGTATCAAGCATCCCCAAGCTAAATTCCTGCTCGTCCTCGAGTAGGTAAATGATAAAAAAGAATTTTTGATGCGGAGTGATACTTTGGCATAATTTCAATGTAAATCTCCTTAATTGTGGCATGAATATTCAGATCCGAAAGATTCAAGACAAAAGTTCATATTGACATAAAAATAATAATACTTCAAGCATACTAATCAAAGCAATCATGTCTTCTCAAAATAACATGGCAAAAGAAAGTTCATCCCTACAAAATCATATAGTTAGGCTATGCTTCATTTTCATCACACAAAGATGTTCCCAACTTCTATACCCCCGATGACAAGCCAAGCAATTGTTTCATACTCAAATAATCTCAAACTTTTTCAACCTTCACACAATACATGAGCGTGAGCCATGGATATAGCACTATGGGTGGAATAGAATATGATGATGGGGATTGTGTGGAGAAGACAAAAAAGGAGAAAGTCTCACATTGATGAGGATAATCAACGGGCTGTGGAGATGCCCATCAATTGATGTCAACATGAGGAGTAGGGATTGCCATGCAACGGATGCACTAGAGCTATGAATGCTCAACAAAAGAAAACTAGTGGGTGTGCATCCAACTTGCTTGCTCACGAAGACCTAGGGCATTTGAGGAAGCCCATCGTAGGAATATACAAGCCAAGTTCTATAATGAAAAATTCCCACTAGTATAAAAATGACAACTTACGAGACTCACTACATGAAGAACAAGGTGCTACTTTGAAGCACAAGTGTGGAAAAAGAGATAGTAGCATTGCCCTTTTTTTTGGGCCTTTCTTTTTTTCTTTTTGGCCTTTCTCTTTTTTTTATTTGGGCAATGCTCTAATAATGATGATCATCACACTTCTATTGATTACACCACAAGGATTACAACTCAAAACTTAGAACAAGATGTGACTCTATATGAATGCCTCCGGCGGTGTACCGGGATGGTGCAATGAATCAAGAGTGACATGTATGAAAAATAATGCATGGTGGTTTTGGCACAAATACGATGTCAACTACATGATCATGCAATGGCAATATGACAAAAGTAATGTATGTCATGATGATGATGATGGAAGTTGCATGGCAATATATCTCGGAATGGCTATGGAAATGCCATAATAGGTAGGTATGGTGGCTGTTTTGAGGGAGATATAAGGAGGTTTATGTGTGATAGAGCGTATCGTATCACGGGGTTTGGATGCACCGGCGAAGTTTGCGCCAACTCTCAAGGTGAGAAAGGGCAATGCACGGTACCGAAGAGGCTAGCAAAGGTGGAAAGGTGAGAGTGCATATAATCCATGGACTCAACATTAGTCAAAAGAACTCATATACTTATTGCAAAAATTTAGAAGTCATCAAAAATCAAGTACTACGCGCATGCTCCTAGGGGGATAGATTGGACCATCGCTCGTCCCCGACCGCCACTCATAAGGATGCACAAGTCAGGTACACTTCATGTTTCAAATTTGTTACACAAATTTAACCATACGTGCATGCTACGGGACTTGCAAACTTTAACACAAGTATTTCTCAAATTCATAATCACCCAACTAGCACGACTTTGATATTATCACCTCCATATCTCAAAACAATTTTCAAGCATCAAACTTATCTTAGTATTCAATTCACTCAAAAGAAAGTTTCACATATCTTGAACGCCAAGTATATTAACATTAAGAAAATTACCATGCTATTAACGACTCTCAAAATAATCTTAGTGAAGCATGAGAGATCAAATAGTTTCTTTAAAACAAATGCACCACCGTGCTCTAAAAGATCTAAGTGAAGTACTAGAGCAAAAATTGTCAAGCTCAAAAGATATAAGTGAAGCACATAGAGTATTCTAACAAATTCCAATTCTTGTATGGCTCTCTCAAAAGGTGTGTACAGCAAGGATAATTGTGGCAAACTAACAAGCAAAGACACAAATGATACAAGACGCTCCAAGCAAAACACATATCATGTTGGTGAATAAAAATATAGCTCCAAGTAAATTACCGATGGAAGTGGACGAAAGAGGGGATGCCTTCCGGGCCATCCCCAAGCTTTGACTTTTTGGTGTCCTTGGATTATCTTGGGGGTGCCATGGTCATCCTCAAGCTTAGGCTCTTGCCACTCCTTGTTCCATAATCCATCAAAAGAATTCACCCAAAACTTGAAAACTTCACAACACAAAACTCAACAGAAATCTCGTGAGCTCCGTTAGAGAAAGAAAACAAAAGACTACTTCAACATACTGTAATGAACTCATTATTTATTTATATTGGTGTTAAACATACTGTATTCCAACTTCTCTATGGTTCATACCACTTAATACTAGCCATAGATGCATCAAAATAAGCAAACAACACAATGAAAACAGAATCTGTTAAAAACAGAACAGTCTGTAGTAGTCTGTATCAAACGTATACTTATGGAACCCCAACAATTATGAAATAAATTGCTGGACCTGAGCAATTTGTCTATTAATCATCTGCAAAAATAATCAACCTAAAAGCACTCTCCAGTAAAAAAGTGCAGCCATTCTCGTGAGCGCAAAAGTTTCTGTTTTCTTTACAGCAAGATCATAAAGACTTCACCCAAGTCTTCCCAAAGGTTCTACTTGGCACTTTATTGAAACAAAAGCTATAAAACATGATTACTACAGTAGCATAATCATGTGGACACACAAAAAAACTAAGGATAAATATTGGGTTGTCTCCCAACAAGCGCTTTTCTTTAATGCCTTTCTAGCTAGGCATGATGATGACAATGATGCTCACATAAAAGATAAGAATTAAAACATAACGGGAGCATCATGAAGCATATGACTAGCACATTTAAGCCTAACCCACTTCCTATGCTTAGGGATTTTGTGAGCAAACAACTTATGGGAACAATAATCAACTAGCATAGGAAGGTAAAACAAGCATAACTTCAAGAATTTCAACACATAGAGAGGAAACTTGATATTATTGCAATTCCTACAAGCATATATTCCTCCCTCATAATAATTTTCAGTAGCATCATGAATGAATTCAACAATATAACCAGTACCTAAAGCCTTCTTTTCATGATCTACAAGCATAGAAAATTTACTACTCTCCACATAAGCAAAATTCTTCTCATTCGGAATAGTGGGAGTATCATAAGAGACTTGAACACTAAAAATTGTTTCCATATTAAAAGAGTAATGTTCAGAAAAAGGGTAATCATAATCATGACAATATTTGTAAATATAATCATAACTACTTTTTATATCACAAGTTTCATCACAATAATCATCATAAGTAGCAACTTTGTTCTCATCATAATCGATTGAAACCTCTCCCAAGATAGTGGAATCACTAAATAAAGTTGACACTCATCCAAATCCACTTTCATATTCATCACAAATAGATTCAGCATCCTCCAAAATAGTGGGATCACTACTTCCTAAAGTTGACACTCTTCTGAACCCACTTTCATCAATATAATCATCATAGGTAGGAGGCATGCTATCATCACTACAACTTTGCATATCAAAACTTGGGATGCTAAAAATATCATCTTCATTAAACGTAGCATCCCCAAGCTTGGGACAAACATTAATTTCAGCAAATATATTCTCAAATATTTCATACTCATCAAACATAGCTTCCCCAATCTTGGGCCCTTTCATATCATAAGCATAATCACTCTCATCATTAAAAATATGGATAGCACCAATAGTATAGCAATTATCATCATCACAAGTAGTAGTAGGAGCAACATATTGGGAGGGATGCCTTTTTACCTTTGTTGCTCCTTCTTTTCTTTTTCTTCTTCACATTATGTGTAGGTTCAACCTTCCTCTTTGAGCTCCTTATTGATGAGATTGGCGGAATAGAAAGCTCCTCCTCATTACCTGATTCATCATAAGAAATAATAGGAGGAGATTGGGAAGCCTCTTCCCTTTCATTAGTATTCTCATCATCTTCCATTTTCTTTCTTTTCTTTAGGTAATTGGCAATATAAGGATTTTCAATGCAATTCTACGCACAATACATATAAAGTTTCTCTAGATCAAAATCAAGAATTTTATCAAGTCTAAATTTTGGAATACCCTCAGTTATACGTTTCATTTCTTCATAACCCAAAAGAAGGCTAAGCTCTTTATGATGCTCAAGGGTAATCAAATTATCACAATATTTGGACACGACTTGATCATGAAACAAATAGCATTGGAGCTTTAAATGACCATGTTCATTGCAAAGTTCACAAGGAGCGCGAAAAATATTTAATCTTTCAGCACATTCATCTAGCTCTTCTTGCAACAATTTAGTTTCTAAGTACTTATGCCTCTTGCAATATCTATCTTCCCTATTCGGTGTGTCCTTGCAAGCCCAATGCAGTCCACAAAAATTGACATGCTTATAGGAGGCATTTTCATCATAACTAGTGCAATCATCATTAGCATCATGGATATTCAAAGAATTTGTACTAACAACATTGCAATCATGCTCATCATTCAAAGATTTAGTGCCAAACAATTTAGAGATTTCTTCTTCTAGCACTTGAGCACAATTTTCCTTTCCATCATACTCACGAAAGGTATTAAAAAGATGAAGCGTATGAGACAAACTTAACTCCATTTTTTTGTAGTTTTATTTTATAAAGTAAACTAGTGATAAAAACAAGAAACAAAAAGATTCGATTGCAAGATATAAAGATATACCTTCAAGCGCTAACCTCCCCGGCAACGGCGCCACAAAAGAGCTTAGTGACGAAGTGTGAGTACCCTTTACCTAGCCTCCCCGGCAACGGCGCCAGAAAAGAGCTTGATGTCTACTACACAACCTTCTTCTTGTAGACGTTGTTGGGCCTACAAGTGCATAGGTTTGTAGGATAGTAGAAAATTTCCCTCAAGTGCATGACCTAAGGTTTATCAATCCGTAGGAGGCGTAGGATGAAGATGGTCTCTCTCAAACAACCCTGCAACCAAATAACAAAGAGTCTCTTGTGTCCCCAACACACCCAGTACAATGGTAAATTGTATAGGTGCACTAGTTCGGCGAAGAGATGAGGATACAAGTGCAAAATAGATAGTAGATGAAGGTATTTGTAATCTGAAATTATAAAAACAGCAAGGTAACAAGTGGTAAAAGTGAGCGTAAACGGTATTGCAATGATAGGAAACAAGGCCTAGGGTTCATACTTTCACTAGTGCAAGTTCTCTCAACAATAATAACATAGATAGATCATATAACAAGCCCTCAACATGCAACAAAGAGTCACTCCAAAGCCACTAATAGCGGAGAACAAACGTTGAGATTATTGTAGGGTACGAAACCACCTCAAAGTTATTCTTTCGGATCAATCTATAAAAGAGTTCGTACTAGAATAACACCTTAAGACACAAATCAACCAAAACCCTAATGTCACCTAGATACTCCATTGTCACCTCAAGTATCCGTGGGCATGATTATACGATATGCATCACACAATCTCAGATTCATCCAACCAACATAAAAGTACTTCAAAGAGTGCCCCAAAGCTACTACCGGAGAGTCAAGAACGTGTGCCAACCCCTATGCATAGGTTCCCAATGTCACGAAACCTGCAAGTTGATCACCAAAACATACATCAAGTGGCACATGATATCCCATTGTCACCACAGATAATCACGGCAAGACATACATCAAGTGTTCTCATAAAGACTCAATCCGATAAGATAACTTCAAAGGGGAAACTCAATTCATCACAAGAGAGTAGAGGGGGAGAAACATCATAAGATCCAACTACAATAGCAAAGCTCGGGATACATCAAGATCGTGCCATAGAGGAACACGAGAGAGAACACGAGAGTGAGAGAGATCAAACACATAGCTACTGGTACATACCCTCAACCCCGAGGGTGAACTACTCCCTCCTCATCATGGATAGCGCCGGGATGATGAAGATGGCCTCCGGTGATGGGATCCCCCTCCGGTAGGGTGTCGGAACAGGGTCCCGATTGGTTTTTGGTGGCTACAGAGGCTTGCGGCGGCGGAACTCCCGATCTATCTTCTGTTCTGGAAGTTTTAGGGTACGTAGGTATATATGGGTGCAGGGGGTACGTCGGTGGACCTCCGGGGTGCTCACGAGGCAGGGGGCGCGCCCCCACCCTCGTGGGCAGCCCGGGACTCCTCTGACGTGCACTCCAAGTCCATCAGGTGGGTTTCCTTCCAAAATTAACTTCTCCAGTTGATTTCGTTCCGTTTTGACTCCGTCTGATATTCCTTTTCCTCGAAACACTGAAATAGGCATAAAACAGCAAATCTGGGCTGGGCCTCCGGTTAATAGGTTAGTCCCAAAAGTAATATAAAAGTGGAAAATAAATCCCAATATTGCCTAAAACAGTAGATAAATTAGCATGGAGCAATCAAAAATTATAGATACGTTGGAGACGTATCACACGTGCATTGGACTAAGCTGGAATTTGCAAGCATTCAATTCAAGGGAGAAGACAAAGTAATATGGGCTCTTGGTTAAATCAACAATCATGCATATGAGAGCCACTCAACATTTTCATTAAGGTCTTCTCCTCTCAACCCCCAAAGGAAAAGAAAAGAAATAAAACTATTTACACGGGAAAGCTCCCAACAAGAAAAAAGAAGAACGAGAAATATTTTTGAGTTTTTCTTTTAATTAGTACTACTACAGGCATGGAAAATAAACTAGCTAAAGGCTATTACTAATTTTTTTTGTTTTTCTTAAGATTATTTAAACACCCAAGAAGAAAGCAAGAAAATAAATAAACTAGAATGGATAGTACAATGAAAAAGTATGAGCACAGACATCTAGAATGAGTGTGTGAACATGAATGTAAAGTCGGTGAGGAATACGTACTCCCCCAAGCTTAGGCTTTTGGCCTAAGTTGGTATATGGCCATGGATAGCCCGGCTGATATCCAAAGTTGTAACTGGGTTCGTACTGAGATGCAGCAGCCATTGCCTCCTGAGCTGCAGCATGGCGGCAAGCTGCCTCCATCCTCCTCTCGTACTCGTTTGCCTCCTCCATGGTGAAACATGTCTTCCTTTTGCCTAATAGTCAAAGAGGGCAGGAGCAGGGAGAGTAATATGGACAGTGCGACGTCTATCAAAGATTAGTCAATACTGGAGGAATTGTTCCTTCCTCTCAAGAAAATGATGACTAACCATGGCATTATAATCTAAATAAGCGAGAGGCAACTCCGTATCATTTTCATGTACTGGTATACCAAGATAATTAGCCACACGGGTCGCATAAATTCCTCCAAAGAAATCTCCAACTAAACCATTATTATGCAACCTACGTGCAACAATTGCCCCCAAGTTGTATTGTTTGTCACCTAATACAACACTCTTGAGAACACAAAGATCAGGAACACACATGTGACATACTTCATCTTTACCATTAATGCATCTACCAATGAAGAGAGCAAAATAATGTATAGCAGGAAAATGAATGCTTCCTATGGTAGCTTGTGCTATTTCTCTAGATTCTCCCACAGTGATACTAGCAAAAAAGTCTTTATATTCAGATTTACAAGGTTCATTAACACTTTCCCAGTGTGGGAGTTTACAAGCAGTAGTAAAATCTTCTAGGTCCATGGTATATGATTTATCATAAATATCAAACAGGACATTCTGAGAATTGCGCGAAGATGTAAATTTAAACCTTCTCACGAAGGAGTCAGTCAAATAGTAGTATTGCGGGCACTTTTCTTGCATGAAGTCCTCAAGGTCGTCATTACGCACATATGCATCAAATTCTTCCTTGATGCCTGCTTTGACCATAAACTCCTCTGACGGCCATTCACAAGGCCGCACGTCAGCTTCCCTTGGTGGTTCGTCGTCCTGCTCACGTATTACGATCATGTGTCCTTTCTCCCTTGAAGAACCACCTTGGTACATTTTCTTGGACATATTTCTTCCTCTGAAAAATTTCTGAAATTTTTAGTAACTCAAAATAAAAGTGAACCAAACTCAATATAACTGATAGAAACTACTCCCACAAGTGCCTAGAGCCTATATCATGCATTAGAACTACTTGGGACCAACTAAATTTGACATGCAAGCTAAAGAACAGGGTCACCTTAGCAGCAAGAATTTGCAATAAATAAAGCACTAGAACAAACACTAATTGGACCATTGGAGGAGTCACATACCAAAGAACAATCCCCCAAAGCAGTTTTGTAAATGGAGCTTTGAGCAAGGAGATCAAAAATGGTAGCAAAACGAGCTAGAACTCGTGCTTGAGCTGGATAGTGATTTTTTTGGGAGGAAGAAGAAGTGTGTGAGTGCAGGAATAAGTAGAGGGGGCCACCATGGGCCCATGAGGCAGGGGGGCGTGCCCTGTAGGGGTGGGCGTGCCCTGGACCCTCGTGGCCAGGTGCTTCCTCCCCCTGTTGTGTTCTCAGTGCCATATATTCTCAAATATTCCAAAAAAATCCTATTAAATTGGCAAGGCATTTGGAGAACTTTTATTTTTGGGATATTTTTTATTGCATGGATAATTCAGAAAGCAGACATAATATAATATTTCTACTTTATTTATCTAATTAACGGGAACTAAAGAGAGGGTACAGAAAGTTGTGCCTTCTAACTTCATCCATCTCATGCTCATCAAAAGTAATCTACTAACAAGGTTGATCAAGTCTTGTTAACAAACTCATTCCGAATCGCATGAAACCGGAGAAATTTCGAAATGACACTAAGTTACCTCAACGGGAATATGAACATCCCCAATAATAAGAATATCATACTTCTTCTTCGCACTAGGAAGAGGAAATTCAAAACCTCCAAAAATAATTGATGGAATTTTTCCAATAGAATTTATATTGTGAACGTGAGATTGTTTCCTCGGAAAGTGTACCCTATGCTCATTACCATTAACATGAAAAGTGACGTTGCCTTTGTTGCAATAGATAACAGCACCTGCAGTGTTCAAAAATGGTCTACCGAGGATAATCGACATACTGTCGTCCTCAGGGATATCAAGAATGACAAAGTATGTTAAGATAGTAACATTTGCAACAACAACAGGCATGTCCCCACAAATACCAACAGGTATAGCAGTTAATTTATCGGCCATTTACAAGGATATCTCAGTAGGTGTCAACTTATTTTATTCAAGTCTACAATATAAGGAAAGAGGCATAACACTAACACCGGCTCCTAAATCACATAAAGCAGTTTTAACATAACTTCTTTTAATGGAGTATGCTATAGTGGGTATTCCTGGATCACCAAGTTTCTTAGGTATTCCACCCTTAAAGGTATAGTTAGCAAGCACGGTGGAGATTTCGGCTTCAGGTATCTTTCTTTTATTTGTAATGATATCTTTCATGTATTTAGCATAACGGTTCGTCTTAAGCATATCGGTCAAGCGCATACGCAAAAAGATAGGTCTAATCATTTCAGAAAAGCGCTCAAAGTCCTCATCATCCTTTTTCTTGGATGGTTTAGGAGGAAATGGCATGGGTTTCTGAACCCATGGTTCTCTTTCCCTACCATCCTTCCTAGCAACGAAGTCTCTCTTATCATATTGTTGATTCTTTGTTTGTGGGTTATCAAGATCAACACAAGTTCAATTTCTATATCGTTGTTATTGCTAGGTTGAGCATCTACATGAACATCATTATTAGCATTATCACTAGGTTCATGTTCATCACCAGATTGTGTTTCAGCATCAGAGATAGAAATGTCATTAGGATTCTCATGTGTTTCTACCATAGGTTCATTAGAAGCATGCAAAGTCCTATCATTTTTCTTTTTCTTCTTTTTAGAAGGACTAGGAGCATCTAAATTATTTCTCTCAGAATCTTGCTCAATTCTTTTAGGGTGGCCTTCAGGATACAAAGGTTCCTGAGTCATTTTACCAGTTCTAGTAGCCACTCTAATAGCAAAATCATCTTTATTATTGAGTTCATCAAGCAAATCATTCTGAGCCTTAAGTACTTGTTCTACTTGAGTGGTAACCATAGAAGCATGTTTACTAGTGAGTTTAAGTTCACCCTTAACTCTAGACATATAATCACTCAAGTGTCCAATCATATAAGAATTATTTTTCAATTGTCTACTAACATAAGCATTGAAATTTTCTTGTTGAGCCATAAAATCATAAAATTCATCTAAGCATTGGCTAGCAAACTAAGTAGATGGGATTTCAACTTTATCATATCTATAAAGAGAGTTTACCTTCACTACCTGTGTCGGGTTATCAAGACCTTGTAGTTCTTTAGGTGGTATATTGAGGCCATGTATTTCTTTGACAGGAGGTAAATTTTTAACATCTTCATCTTTAAGACCTTTCTCTTTCATAGATTTCTTTGCCTCTTGCATATCTTCAGGACTAAGAAATAGAACACCTCTTTTCTTCGGAGTTGGCTTAGGAGTTGGTTCAGGAGGTGCCCAATTATTTTCATTGGCCAACATATTATTCAATAGCAATTCAGCTTGGTCGACTGTCCTTTCCCTGAAAACACAACCAACACAACTATCCAGGTGGTCCTTGGAAGCATCGGTTAGTCCATTATAACAGATATCAAGTATTTCATTTTTCTTAAGAGGATGATCAGGAAAAGCATTAAGTAATCAGAGAACCTCCCCCCAATCTTGTGGGAGATTCTCTTCTTCAATTTGCACAAAATTATATATCTCCCTTAAGGCAGCTTGTTTCTTATGAGCGGGGGAAATATTTAGCAGAGAAATAGTAAATCATATCCTGGGGACTACACACACAACCAGGATCAAGAGAATTAAACCATGTCTTAGCATCACCCTTTAATGAGAAAGGAAAGATTTTAAGGATATAATAATAACGAGATTTCTCATAATTAGTAAACAGGGTGGCTATATCATTTAACTTAGTAAGATGAGCCACTACAGTTTTAGATTCATTGCCATAAAAAGGATCAGATTCAACCAAAGTAATTATCGCAGGATCAACAGAGAAATCATAATCCTTATCAGTAACAAAGATAGGTGAAGTAGCAAAAGCGGGGTCATGTTTCATTCTAGCATTCAGAGACTTTTGTTTCAGCTTAGCTAATAATTTCTTAAGATTTGATCTATCATTGCAAGCACGAAAATCTCTAGCAGTTTTCTTCATCCATAACATAACCCTCAGGAACAATAGGCAATTCATATTTAGGGGGAGAACCTTCATCATCACTATCATAAATATTACCAGTTTCAATAATTTCATTCTCCCTAGCCCTAGCAAGTTGTTCATCAAGAAATTCACCTAATGGCACAGTAGTATCAAGCATAGAAGTAGTTTCATTATAAGTATCATGCATAGCAGAAGTGGCATCATCAATATTATGAGACATATCAGAATTAATAGCAGAAGAAGGCTTAGGTGTCGCAAGCTTACTCATAACGGAAGGAGAATCAAGTGCAGAGCTAGATTGCAGTTCCTTACCTCCCCTCGTAGTTGAGGGATAAATCTTAGTTCTTTCATCTTTCAAGTTCTTCATAGTGACCAACAGATATAAATCCCAAGTGACTCAAAGAATAGAGCTATGATCCCCGGCAACGGCACCAGAAAATAGTCTTGATAACCCGCAAGTATAGGGGATCGCAACCATTTTTGAGGGTAGAGTATTCAACCCAAATTTATGATTCGACACAAGGGGAGCCAAAGAATATTCTCAAGTATTAGCAGTTGAGTTGTCAATTCAACCACACCTGGATAACTTAGTATCTGCAGCAAAGTATTTAGTAGCAAAGTAGTATGGAAGTAACGGTAACAGTAGCAAAAGTAACAGTAGCAGTTTTGTAGTAATTGTAACAGTGGCAACGGCAAACTAACTAAGCAAAGAACAATATGCGAAAAGCTCATAGGAATTTGATAGGTGATGGATAATTATGTCGGATGCGATTCCTCATGTAATAGTTATAACATAGGGTGAAAGAACTAGCTCTAGTTCATCAATGTAATGTAGGCATGTATTCCGAATATAGTCATACGCGCTTATGGAAAAGAACTTGCATGGCATCTTTTGTCCTACCCTCCCGTGAGGCAGCGGGGTCCTAATGGAAACTAAGGGATATTGAGGCCTCCTTTTAATAGAGTACCGGATCAAAGCATTCACACTTAGTGAGTACATGAACTCCTCAAACTGGGTCATCACCGGTAAGTATCCCGATTATTGTCACTTCGGGGTTAACGGATCATAACACATAATAGGTGACTATAGACTTGCAAGATAGGATCAATAACTCACATATATTCATGAAAACATAATAGGTTCAGATCTGAAATCATGGCACTCGGGCCCTAGTGACAAGCATTAAGCATAGCAAAGTCATAGCAACATCAATCTCAGAACATAGTGGATACTAGGGATCAAATCCTAACAAAACTAACTCGATTACATGGTAAATCTCATCCAACCCATCACCGTCCAGCAAGCATATGATGGAATTACTCACGCACGGCGGTGAGCATCATGAAATTGGTGATGGAGGATGGTTGATGATGATGACGGCGACGGATTTCCCTCTCTGGAGCCCCGAACAGACTCCAAATCAGCCCTCCCGAGAGAGTTTAGGGCTTGGTGGCGGCTCCATATCGTAAAACGTGATGAATCTTTCTCTCTGATTTTTTTTCTCCCCGAACGTGAATATATGGAGTTGGAGTTGAGGTCGGTGGAGCACCAGGGGGGCCACGAGGCAGGGGGCGCGCCCCCACCGTCGCAGACATGGTGTGGGCCCCCTGGCCTTGATTCTTTCGCCAGTATTTATTATTAAATCCAAAAATAACTTTCGTAGAGTTTCAGGTCATTCCGAGAACTTTTTATTTCTGCACAAAAATAACACCATGGCAATTCTGCTGAAAACAACGTCAGTCCGGGTTAGTTCCATTCAAATCATGCAAGTTAGAGTCCAAAACAAGGGCAAAAGTGTTTGGAAAAGTAGATACGACGGAGACGTATCATTGATCGCCCGCGCCGATCTCGTCGCCGGCACCACCGTGATGAGCCTCTTGATCTTATCTTCTTTCTAAAAGAAAAAAGTTCTTACTTGTATGATTTAGATAGATACTTGTGTAGGTTTCTTACTTATTATTGTTTGTTATTATATAGTGCGATGGTTTTGGTATCCGCCTCCGTCGACCCTCGTCCTGTCCATGATTCGGATGTGGTATATATATTATCTTTTATATCTATTAGTTTCATTTAGTGTTTATGACAATTATGCCGAGCAACGTGACATAGTTTTTTTTATCTAGGAGGTATGTGAACCGGAAATTCCAACCGACCCTATTGTCGAGAGGTTAAATTTAGTTGAAGAAGAAAACAATTACTTGAAGGAAAAATTGAAAAAAATTGAGGAGGAGAATATGATATTGGAGTTGCATGTTGCGGATGTTGTCGATGATCACAAGATCAAGATGGATGCAATGCGCTTGAAGATTAGAAAGATTAGAAAATATGCCATTCATACTGAGGCTTGATATCATTATGCTGTTGGATCAATTGTTACCTTGGTTGCGGTTATGATCGCATTTATTGTTGCATTGAAATGTTTTACATAGTTTCAATGTATGGTTTAATTAGATGCTCTGGAGAGCTATATGTTGTTCAATGATAACTATGTATGTACTTTGGTTTTAATGTGATGATGAACTTCTATTAATTTGGTCACTTATCTACTCATGATGTACGCAGATGAACCGGCAATGGATGTATGGTAATAGACGCACCTCCGAGTACATTAAGGGCGTGAATAATTTTCTCGCAGTGGCTGAGGCAAACAAGCAGAATGGTTTTATGTGTTGTCCATGTCCTACATGTGGGAATACGAGGTCTTACTATGACTCGAAAACCCTTCACACCCACCTTCTTTATAAGGGTTTCATGCCACACTATAATGTTTGGACCAAGCACAAAGAAAGAGGGGTTATGATGGAAGACAAAGAAGAAGAAGATGATGATGACAACTATGTGCCCCTGAATACGGTGATGCTGCAACGAGGGAAGCTGAAGATGCTGTAACGGGGGAAGCTGAAGATCAAGAGGAACCAAACGATGTGCCCGATGATGATCTTCGCCGGGTCATTGTTGATGCAAAGAGACAGTGCGAAAGTGTAAAGGAGCTGAAGTTCGATTGCATGTTAGAGGATCACAAAAAAGGGTTGTACCCCAATTGAGAAGATGGCAACACAAAGCTCGGTACTACACTAGAATTGCTGCAGTGGAAGGCAGAGAATGGTGTACCTGACAAAGGATTTGAGAAGCTATTGAAAATATTGAAGAAGAAGCTTCCAAAGGACAACGAATTGTCCGACAGTACGTACGCAACAAAGAAGGTTGTATGCCCTTTAGGATTGGAGGTGTAGAAGATACATGCATGCCCTAATGACTGCATCCTCTACCACGGTGCGTACGAGCATTTGAACGCATGCCCGGTATGTGGCGCATTGCGGTATAAGATCAGATGAGATGACCCTAGTGATGTTAACGGCGAGCACCCCAGGAAGAGGGTTCCTGCCAAGGTGATGTGATATTCTCCTATAAGACCACGGTTGAAATGTGTGTTCAGAAACAAAGAGCATGCCAAGTTGATGCGATGGCACAGAGAGGACTGTAAGAAAGACGGGAAGTTGAGAGCACCCGCTGACGGATCGCGGTGGATAAAAATCGAGAGGAAGTACTGGGAGGACTATGCAGGTGACGCGAGGAACGTATGGTTTGGTTTAAGGACGGATGGCATTAATCCTTTTGGGGAACAGAGCAGCAATCACAACACCTGGCCTGTGACTCTATGTATCTATAACCTTCCTCCTTGGCTGCATGAAGCGGAAGTTCATTATGATGCCAGTTCTCATCCAAGTCCCTAAGCAACCCGGCAACGACATTGATGTGTACCTAAGGCCATTAGTTGAAGAACTTTTACATTTGTGGAATGGAAACGGTGTACGTGTGTGGCATGAGCACAAACAGCAGAAATTTGACCTACATGCGTTGCTGTTTGTAACCATCAATGATTGGCCTGCTCTCAGTAACCTTTCAGGACAGACGAACAAGGGATACCACGCATGCACGCACTATTTAGATGACACCGAAAGTATATACCTGGCCAAATGCAGGAAGAATGTGTACCTGGGGAATCATCGATTTCCTCTGACCAACCATCAATGTCGAAAGAAAGGAAAGCATTTCAAAGGCGAGGCAGATCACCGGAAGAAGCCCGCCGTCTGTACCGGTGATCACATACTTGCTATGGTCAATGATTTACAAGTAATCTTTGGAAAGGGTCCCAGCAGACTATCTGTTCCGAATGACGCTGACGGACGCACACCCATGTGGAAGAAGAAATCTATATTTTGGGACATACCCTACTGGAAATACTTAGAGGGCCGCTCTTCAATCGATGTGATGCACGTGACGAAGAATCTTTGCATGAACCTGCTGTTGGGGAACGCGGTAATTTTGAAAAAATTCCAACGATCACGCATGATCTATCTAGGTGATGCATAGCAACAAGAGGGGAGAGTGTGTCCACGTACCCTCATAGACCGAAAGCGGCAGCATTTCAATAACGCGGTTGATGTAGTCGAACTTCTTCCCGATCCAACCGATCAAGTACCGAAGGTACGACACCTCCACGTTCAGCACACGTTCAGCTTGATGACGTCCCTCGTGCTGTTGATCCAGTTGAGGACGAGGGTGAGTTCCGTCAGCACGATGTCGTGGCGACGGTGAGGATGATGTTACCGGCGCAGGGCTTCTCCTAAGCTCTATGATGGTATGATCGAGGTGTGTAACTGTGGAGGGGGGTACCACACACGATTGGGAGAGAAACTTGTGTGCTATAGGGTGCCCCCCTGCCCCCGTATATAAAGGAGCAAGGGGAAGGCCAGCTAGCCCTCCTAGGGCGTGCCCCACAAGGGGAGTCCTACTAGGACTACTAGTCCTAGTAGGATTCCACCAAGAGGGGAAGAGGGGGAAGGAAGGAGAGGGAGAGGGAGTAGGAAAGCGGGCGCCGCCCCCCTTCCCTAGTCCAATTCGAACCCAAGGGGGAGGGGCCGCATGGCCTGCCCTAGCTGCCCCTCTCTCTCTCTCCACTAAGGCCCATGTGTCCCATTAGTTCCCCCGGGGGGTTCCGGTAACCCTCCGGCACAACAGTTTTATCCGAAACTTTTCCGGACACTTCCGGTGTCCAAATATAGTCATTCAATATATCAATCTGTATGTTTCGACCATTTCGAGACTCGTCGTAACGTTTGTGATATCATCCGGGACTCCGAACAAACTTCGGTCATCAAAAACACATAACTCATAATACATATCATCATCAAACGTTAAGCATGCGGACCTTACTGGTTCGAGAACTATGTAAACATGACCGAGACACATCTCCGGTCAATAGCCAATAGCGGAACCTAGATGCTCATATTGGCTCCTACATATTCTACGAAGATCTTTATCGGTCAAACCGCAAAACAACATACGGTGTTCCCTTTGTCGTCGGTTTGTTACTTGCCCGAGATTTGATCGTCGGTATCATCATACCTAGTTCAATTGCATTATCGGTAAGTCTCTTTACTTGTTTCGTAATACTTCATCCCGCAACTAACTCATTAGTTACAATGCTTGCAAGGCTTATAGTGATGAGCATTACCGAGAGGGCCTAGAGATACCTCTCCAAAACACGGAGTGACAAATCCTAATCTCGATCTATGCCAACTCAACAAACACCTTCGGAGACACCTGTAGAGCACCTTTATAATCACCCATTTATGTTGTGATGTTTGGTAGCACACAAAGTGTTCCTCCGGTATTCGGGAGTTGCATAATCTCATAGTCTGAGGAACATGTATAAGTCACGAAGAAAGCAGTAGCAGTGAAACTGTAACGATCATAATGCTAAGCTAATGGATGGGTCATGTCCATCACATCATTCTCCTAATGATGTGATCCTATTCATCAAATGACAACACATGTCGATGGTTAGGAAACAAAACCATCTTTGATTAACGAGCTAGTCAAGTAGAGGCATACTAGGGACAATATGTTTTGTCTATGTATTCACACTTGTACTAAGTTTCTGATTAATACAATTATAGCATGAAGCATAAACATTTATCATGAAATAAGGAAATAAATAATAACGTTTTTATTGTCTCCAGGGCGTATTTCCTTCAGTCTCCCACTTGCACTAGAGTCAATAATCTAGATTACATAGTAATGATTGTAACACCCATAGAGTTTTGGTGTTGATCATATTTTGCTCGTGGAAGAGGCTTAGTCAACGGGTCTGCAACATTCAAGTCCATATGTATCTTGCAAATCTCTATGTCCCCCTCCAACACTTGATGACGGATGGAATTGAAGCGTCTCTTGATGTGCTTGGTTCTCTTGTGAATTCTGGATTCCTTTGCCAATGCAATTGCACCAGTATTGTCACAAAAGATTTTCATTGGACCCGACGCACTAGGTATGACACCTAGATCGGATATGAACTCCCTCATCCAAACTCGTTCATTTGATGCTTCCAAAGTAGCAATGTACTCCGCTTCACACGTCAATCCCGCCACGACGCTCTGCTTGGAACTGCACCAACTGACAGGTCCTCCATTCAATAAAAATACGTATCCGATTTGCGACTTTAGAGTCGTCCGGATCAGTGTGAAAGCTCGCATCAACGCAACTGTTTATGACGAGCTCTTTGTCACCTCCATAAACGAGAAACATATCCTTAGTCCTTTTCAGGTATCTTGGGATGTTCTTGACCGCTGTCCAGTGCTCCACTCCGGGATTACTTTCGTACCTCCCTTCTATACTTATAGCAAATCACACATCAGGTCTGGTACAAAACATTGCATACATGATAGAACCTATGGCTAAAGCATAGGGAATGACTTTCATTTTCTCTCTATCTTCTGCAGTGGTCGGGCTTTGAGTCTGACTCAACTTCACACCTTGTAATACAAGCAAGAACCCTTTCTTTGACTGATCCATTTTGAACTTCTTCAAAACTTTATCAAGGTATGTGCTTTGTGAAAGTCCAATTAGGCGTTTTGATCTATCTCTATAGATCTTAATGCCCTATATGTAAGCAGCTTCACCGAGGTCATTCCTCGAAAAACTCTTATTCAAGTATCCTTTTATGCTATCCAGAAATTCTATGTCATTTCCAATCAACAATATGCCATCCACATATAATATTAGAAATGCTAAAGAGCTCCCACTCACTTTCTTGTAAATACAGGCTTCTTCAAAAGTCTGTATAAAACCATATGCTTTGATCACACTGTCAAAACGTTTATTCCAACTCTGAGAGGCATGCACCAGTCCATAAATGGATCGCTGGAGCTTGCACACTTTGTTAGCACCCTTTCAATCAATAAAACCTTCTGGTTGCATCATATACAACTCTTCTTCAAGAAATCCATTCAGGAATGTAGTTTTGACATCCATCTGCCAAATTTCATAATCATAAAATGCGGCAATTGCTAACATGATTCAGACAGACTTATGCATCGCTACGGGTCAGAAAGTCTCATCGTAGTCAACTTCTTGAACTTGTCAAAAACCTTTTGCAACAAGTCGAGCTTTGTAGACAATAACATTACCGTCAGCGTCAGTCTTCTTCTTGAAGATCCATTTATTTTCTATGACTTTGGTGGATTTTCCTCATGCATGGATCCCATCTCATATTTCATGGTTTCAAGCCATTTTGCGGAATCTGGGCTCATCATCGCTTCCTCATAGTTCGTAGGTTCACCATGGTCTAGTAACATGACTTCCAGAACAGGATTACCGTACCACTCTGGTGCGTATCGCGCTCTGGAAGACCTATGAGGTTTGGTAGTAACTTGATCTGAAGTTTCATGATCATCATCATTAGCTTCCTCACTAATTGGTGTAGGAATCACTGGAACTGATTTCTGTGATAAACTACTTTCCAATAAGGGAGAAGGTACAATTACCTCATTAAGTTCTACTTTCCTCCCACTCACTTCTTTCGAGAGAAACTCCTTCTCTAGAAAGGATCCATTTTTAGCAACAAATATCTTGCCTTCGAATCTGTGATTGAAGGTGTACCCATCAGTTTCCTTTGGGTATCCTATGACAAAGCATTTCTCCATTTTGGGTTCGAGCTTATCAGGTTGAAGCTTTTTCACATAACCATCGCAGCCCCAAACTTTAAGAAAGGACAACTTTGGTTTCTTGCCAAACCATAGTTCATAAGGCGTCGTCTCAATGGATTTTGATGGTGCGCCTATTTAAATAGAATGCAGCTGTCTCTAAAGCATAACCCCAAAACGATAGTGGTAAGTCAGTAAGAGACATCATAGATCGCACCATATCCAATATAGTACGGTTACCACATTCGGACACACCATTACCTGTGGTGTTCCGGGTGGCGTCAGTTGTGAAACTATTCCACATTGTTTCAAATGAAGACCAAACTCGTAACTCAAATATTCGCCTCCACGATCAGATCGTAGAAACTTTAATTTCTTGTTACGATGAATTTCCACTTTAGTCTGAAATTCCTTGAAACTTTTCAAATGTTTCAGACTTATGCTTATTAAGTAGATATACCCATATCTGCTCAAATCATCTCTGAAGGTAAGAAAATAATGATACCCGCCACGAGCCTCAGCACTCATTGGACCCCATACATTAGTATGTATTATTTCCAATAAGTCAGTAGCTCGTTCCATTGTTCCATAGAACAGAGTTTTAGTCATCTTGCCCATGAGGCACGGTTCGCAAGCACCAACTGATTCATAATCAAGTGATTCCAAAAGTCCATAAGCATGGAGTTTCTTTATGCGCTTTACACCGATATGACCCAAATGGCAGTGCCACAAATAAGTTGCACTATCATTATCAACTTTGCATCTTTTGGCTTCAATACTATGAACATGTGTATCATCACGATCGAGATTCAACAAAAATAGACCACTCAGCAAGGGTGCATGACCATAAAAGATATTACTCATGTAAATAGAACAACCATTATTCTTTGATTTAAATGAATAACCGTCTCGCATCAAACAAGATCCAGATATAATGTTCGTGCTCAATGCTGGCACCAAATAACAATTATTCATGTCTAAAACTAATCCCGAAGGTAGATGTAGAGGTAGTATGCCGATGTCGATCACATTGGCCTTGGAACCATTTCCCACACGCATCGTCACCTTGTCCTTAGCCAATCTTCATTTAATACATAGCCCCTCTTTTGAGTTGCAAATATGAGCAACAGAACCAGTATCAAATACCCAGGCGCTACTCCGAGCATTAGTAAGGTACACATCAATAACGTGTATATCAAATATACCTTTCCCTTTGCCATCCTTCTTCTCCGCCAAATACTTGGGGCAGTTCCGCTTCTAGTGACCAGTCCCTTTGCAGTAGAAGCACTCAGTTTCAAACTTAGGTCCAGACTTGGGTCTCTTCTCCTGATCAGCAACTTTCTTACCGTTCTTCTTGAAGTTCCCTTTCTTTCCTTTGCCTTTTTTCTTGAAACTAGTGGTCTTGTTGACAATCAACACTTGATGCTCCTTCTTGATTTCTACCTCCGCGACCTTTAGCATTGAGAAGAGCTCGGGAATAGTCTTGTTCATCCCTTGCATATTATAGTTCATCACGAAGCCTTTATAGCTTGGTGGCAGTGATTGAAGAACTCTGTCAATGACACTATTATCAGGAAGATTACCTCCCAGCAGAGTCAAGTGGTTATGGTACCCAGACATTCTGAGTATGTGTTCACTGATAGAACTATTCTCCTCCATTTTGCAGCTATAGAACTTCTTGGAGACTTCATATCTCTCAATTCGGGCATTTGCTTGAAATATTAACTTCAACTCTTGGAATATCTCATAGTCCATGACGTTCAAAACCTATTTGAAGTCCCGATTCTAAGCGTAAAGCATGGCACACTGAACTATCGAGTAGTCATCAGCTTTGCTCTGCAAGACGTTCTTAACATCATCAGTAGCATCTGCAACAGGCCTGGCACCCAACGGTGCTTCCAGGATGTAATTCTTCTATGCAGCAATGAGGATAATCCTCAAGTTACGGACCCAGTCCATGTAGTTGCTGCCATCATCTTTCCTCTTAGCTTTCTCTAGGAACGCATTAAAATTTGAAGGAATGGTAGCACAGGCCATTGATCTACAATAAAATAGGCATGCAAAATAACTATCAGTACTAAGTTCACGATAAATTAAAGTTCAATTAATCATATTACTTAAGAACTCCCACTTAGATAGACATCCCTCTAGTCATCTAAATGATCACGTGATCCAAATCGACTAAACCATGTCCGATCATCATGTGAGATGGAGTAGTTTTCAATGGTGAACATCACTATGTTGATCATATCTACTGTATGATTTACGTTCGACCTTTCGGTCTCAGTGTTCCGAGGCCATATCTGCATATGCTAGGCTCGTCAAGTTTAACCTGAGTATATTCTGCGTGTGCAAAACTGGCTTTCCCCCGTTGTATGCGAACGTATAGCTTATAACACCCGATCATCACATGGTGTCTCAGCACGATGAACTGTACCAACGGTGCATACTCAGGGAGAACACTTATACCTTGAAATTTAGTGAGGGATCATCTTATAATGCTACCGCCGTACTAAGCAAAATAAGATGCATAAAAGATAAACATCACATGCAATCAAAATATGTGACATGATATGGCCATCATCGTCTTGTTCTTATGATCTCCATCACCAAAGCATCGTCATGATCTCCATCTCACCGGCGCGACACCTTGATCTCCATCGTCGCATCATTGTCGTCTCGCCAACTATTGCTTCTACGACTATCGCTACCGCTTAGTGATAAAGTAAAACAATTACATGGAGATTGCATTTCATACAATAAAGCGACAACCATATGGCTCCTGCCAGTTGCCGATAACTCTATTAGAAAACATGATCATCTCATACAACAATTTATATCACGTCATGTCTTGACCATATCACATCACAACAAGCCCTGCGAAACAAGTTAGACGTCCTCTACTTTGTTGTTGCAAGTTTTACGTGGCTGCTACGGGCTTCTAGCAAGAACCGTTCTTACCTACGCATCAAAACCACAATGATTTTTTGTCAAGTGTGTTGTTTTAATCTTCAACAAGGACCGGTTGTAGTCAAAATTGATTCAACTAAAGTTGGAGAAACAAACATCCCACTAGTGCAGAACCGGGCAATAGCACCGGTTCGTAAGGCCCTTTAGTGCCGGTTCCATAACCGGCACTAAAGTGTGGGCACTAAAGCCCCCCCCCCCTTTAGTACCGGTTCAGCACGAACCGATGCTAAAGGGAAACCACGTGGCACGAGCCAGCTCCAGGGGCCTGGAGCCCTTAGTACCGGTTGGTAAGACCAACCGGTACTATAAGGTTTGGGTTTTTTTTAGTTTTATGAATTCTTTTTCATTTAATTTTGTGTTTCCATTTTAATTCTTTTTTGTTTGCTGGTATTTTACGATACTACACATTGTACACGTTATGCATATATATATATATATATATATATATATATATATATATATAATAGAATTTCTAGTAGAACCAATCATCGAGTTCAACATGATTGTCATGATATTATAAGCGTTCATATATAACACCACAAAAGCAAATCACTTAAGTTCAGAACGAAGAACACGGACATGAAAGGACAAGTACTAATTAAGAGCAGCATGAAGAACGAGCTAAATCACTCCTGCTAGCTACTCTCTCTCTCTGGTAAAATAGCATAGAACATGTATAGCTCTCCTGATTGATCATACTGGAGCATGCCGATGAACCTGTCTCCTAATCGTGGATTGCGCTTCTCATTGCTGCCCCCTAGTACTTCTCTGCGATCATTAACAATTTTCCTCCAATCTTTCACTATTAAGCATTCATCGCTTCTAGAAATCTTGAATGCATTCATGTGCAATGCAGGATATCTTGGCCGTAAGCTAACAATTGACATCTGACCTTTAGTCTCGATCCCCTGAGGCCCAACTGTCATCGGGAGTCCCTGTTGAAGAACATCGTATAGTACTTAATTAATATACTTAGCAATGAAAAGTTTAGCAAAAAAAATATGTATGCAAAATATGCACTGAGGACAAATAGTAAATATCTTACCATCATTCCTAAATAGATGTGACCGTAGTTCAATACTATCACTATTGGTCGCACGTTTTGAGTACTAACATTTCTAAGTGCAGGAAGAAAATTTGTCTTCACAGTATGAAGATCCTCAAGCCATGAAACATAATGACTTATCTCCTCGCAGTTTAGT